>NW_025747423.1:0-57483 GCF_021184085.1 Oncorhynchus gorbuscha | reverse complement strand
TGGTTGTTTATGTATGAAGTATAGAGAGGACATGGTTGTTTATGTATGAAGTATAGAGAGGACATGGTTGTTTATGTATGAAGTATAGAGAGGACATGGTTGTTTATGTATGAAGTATAGAGAGGACATGGTTGTTATGTATGAAGTATAGAGAGGACATGGTTGTTTATGTATGAAGTATAGAGAGGACATGGTTGTTTATGTATGAAGTATAGAGAGGACATGGTTGTTTTGTATGAAGTATAGAGAGGACATGGTTGTTTATGTATAGTATAGAGAGGACATGGTTGTTTATGTATGAAGTATAGAGAGGACATGGTTGTTTATGTATGAAGTATAGAGAGGACATGGTTGTTTATGTATGAAGTATAGAGAGGACATGGTTGTTTATGTATGAAGTGGTTGTTTATGTATGAAGTATAGAGAGGACATGGTTGTTTATGTATGAAGTATAGAGAGGACATGGTTGTGAAGTTAGAGAGGACATGGTTGTTTATGAAGTATAGAGAGGACATGGTTGTTTATGTATGAAGTATAGAGAGGACATGGTTGTTTATGTATGAAGTATAGAGAGGACATGGTTGTTTATGTATGAAGTATAGAGAGGACATGGTTGTTTATGTATGAAGTATAGAGAGGACATGGTTGTTTATGTATGAAGTATAGAGAGGACATGGTTGTTTTTAGAGAGGACATGGTTGTTTATGAAGTATAGAGAGGACATGGTTGTTTATGTATGAAGTATAGAGAGGACATGGTTGTTTATGTATGAAGTATAGAGAGGACATGGTTGTTTATGTATGAAGTTAGAGAGGACATGGTTGTTTATGTATGTAGGTTAAAGTTCAGTATAGTAAGGTTAGCAGTGTGGTTAAAGTTAGGGATAAGGTTAGCAGTGTGGTTAAAGTTAGGGTAATGGTTAGCAGTGTGGTTAAAGTTAGGGATAATGTTAGCAGTGTGGTTAAAGTTAGGGATAAGGTTAGCAGTGTGGTTAAAGTTAGGGATAAGGTTAGCAGTGTGGTTAACATTAGGGATAAGGTTAGCAGTGTGGTTAAAGTTAGGGGTAATGTTAGCAGTGTGGTTAAAGTTAGGGATAAGGTAAGCAGTGTGGTTAAAGTTAGGGATAAGGTAAGCAGTGTGGTTAAAGTCCGGGATAAGGTAAGCAGTGTGGTTAAATTTTGGGATAAGGTTAGCAGTGTGGTTAAAGTTAGGGATAAGGTTAGCAATGTGGTTAAAGTTAGGGATAAGTTTAGAAATGTGGTTAAAGTTAGGGATAAGGTTAGCAGTGTGGTTAACATTAGGGATAAGGTTAGCATTGTGGTTAAAGTTAGGGATAAGGTTAGCAGTGTGGTTAAAGTTAGGGGTAAGGTTAGCAGTGTGGTTAAAGTTAGGGATAAGGTTAGCAGTGTGGTTAAAGTTAGGGATAAGGTTAGCAGTGTGGTTAACATTAGGGATACGGTTAGCATTGTGGTTAAAGTTCGGGATAAGGTTAGCAGTGTGGTTACATTTCGGGATTATGTTAGCAGTGTGGTTAAAGTTCGGGATTATGTTAGCAGTGTGGTTAAATTTGGGATAAGGTTAGCAGTGTGCTTAACATTAGGGTTAAGGTTAGCAGTGTGGTTAAAGTTCGGGATAAAGTTAGCAGTGTGGTTATAGTTAGGGATAAGGTTAGCAGTGTGGTTAAAGTTTGGGATAAGGTTAGCAGTGTGGTTAAAGTTCGGGATAAGGTTAGCAGTGTGGTTAAATTTTGGGATAAGGTTAGCAGTGTGGTTAAAGTTAGGGATAAGGTTAGCATTGTGGTTAAAGTTAGGGATAAGGTTAGCAGTGTGGTTAAAGTTAGGGATAAGGTTAGCAATGTGGTTAAAGTTAGGGATAAGGTTAGCAGTGTGGTTAAAGTCCGGGATAAGGTTGGGGTTAGGTTTAAAATATCATTTTTAGAAGAAATAGGCATTGTTTAGACTTTGTGGCTGTGATAACTAGTGGCGACCGTATGTTAAGGCCAGGTGGTTTTACTGACCTTGTGACTTAACCAGGAAATAAACTTTGAGCCCCCAGTGTTTCGTCCGGTTCTAAGAGCGCTCGTCAAAGCGTATGATTAAGCCCCGACCTTTTACCTACTCAGGAAAACTCCTGGGCCTATATAGATTACGTTTGGTGAGGGAAGGATATAACATACCTCTGATTGACTATCCGGATACTCATCTGTCTGTGGTGGAGGCCACATGCCCAGCTTCCCAAGAGACTGTCGTGCTGGAGAGTGTGGGAGGAGGAGAGGAAACTATGGTTACATCATGATCTATAATTGACAATAAAACTATAATTGCTCAGACACGGAGTCACAGAGAACTCTTGTTGTATTAGCACACCCTAACCCTGGCGTTCCTCTATTCAGTACTGTACCCAGATCAGCCTGTCCCTGTCTGTCTGGCAGCTACTGTGGGCCTACCGCTGACAACATACACAATACGCCCAGCTTGCCTTGGCACAGCACATCGTAATAATACTGGCACTAATTATTACTGTGATAACAGCTTCATACTGGTCACATCACTAAGCACTTTGAATGATTTCCAAGGGCGATTTACACCCTGAAATGTATAACCATTAGATTGTATTAGCTCATTACATATTCAGTCATGTTAAACATTCCCTTAGTGTCTACTAACTCCCAGAATCTAAAGTTGCCTCACAAGCATATATTCTAGGCTGGGTTCTACAATTCATCTCGGAAAAGATTTTCTAAAGCACTTTGTGTTTTGCTGACACAATGAAGGGTCAAGACATGAGTCAGTGATTTTCACTTTCATATATTTTCACTCACTTTTTGATCTGACAGTTAATTGTACAGACGATCCCAACTTTAGTTTAATCAGTTACCCAGTAGTGTATCATTCAGCCTGTTGGCAAAGGTTGCTTACCAAACAGCACCCACCCTATTCCGTGCACTACTTTGGCACCCTATTCCCTATTTAGTGCACTACTTTTGACCAGAGCCCTGGTCAACAGTAGTGCGCTATTTAGTGAATAGGGTACCATTTGGGATGCACAATAAGACTGTGATCTCTGGAGCAGAACTATTGACGACAGTGAGAATGTTGTATTAGATGTTTGATGATGTAGCACTACCTGACCCAATGGGAGATGAAATAATATCCTCACTGCACTATTACACTGTCTTTTCATCATCTCTCCTGACACACACACACACACACACACACACACACACACACACACACACACACACACACACACACACACACACACACACACACACACACACACACACACACACACACACACACACACACACACACACACACACACACACACACACGCGGAAACAATTGAACACACACACACTATACACTAACCTGTTGGTGTTGCAGAGGCTGTCCGCGATGAGGGGGTAACAGATAGTTCAGGGGTCACCAGTCCGTTCTGTAGTAGTAGAGGTGGAGGAGGAGAAGTGGGACTCTGTACCTCCCTACTGGCTGGCCTCCCCCCCTCCTCCTCCTTCCCCGTACAGACTGCTCCTCTGCCTCCGCAGCTCCTTCTCTCTCTCCCTGGCTTCCCGGATATCCTGCTCCACCTTGTCCTGAGACACCGATGAGGAGCGCAGCTTGAAGAAGGGGTTCTCCTTTGGAACCTCCTCTTCCTCCTCCTCCTCCTCCTGATCCATCCTCCCTCCATCCTCATCCTCCAAAACCCCTTCTCTCTTCTCCGCTGAGTGCACTGGTTGAGGAGTATATAGAAGCGGAGTCGACCACGGTGAGGCCCTGTGTCTCGGTGAGCGTGCCCGTACTGTGGGAGTGCCTGAGGGGCTTGGAGACGTGGTGGACGTGGGCCGGAGCGGGGAGAACCAGGTGGTGGTGGTTATCCAGGATGATTATCTGGCCCCCGGCGCTCTCGGAGAGAGTGGGGCCCCGGGGGACAGGGGCCCCATGAGGGGTGTAGGTGATGCCTTTAGGTGTTCCGGAGGGGCTCTGGTTCTGGGTCTGGGACATCAGCTCCAGGCTACTACGTCTTCTCTCCCCGAACGAGCCTCCGACAAAGGACACGGATGAAGCGTCATTCCCTGGATCTCCAGGGTGGAGAGGTCACTCGCCGAAGCCCAGGAGGGTGCCTTGCTCTGGGACAGTATCATCGAGGATGTCTCCTTGGGCTCCTGGAAAGCTTCGAATAACTTCTTCCTTTCCTTGAGCTGGCGTACTGTCCCCTTGTCATAGGAACCTCTAACTTTCCCTAGTCGAACCAGGACCTGTTCCCTCTGGGTCTCTACACTGATCTCCTTCTGCATCTTCTTCCCCGCAAACAGACGGTCCTTCCCCCTGGCTCTTGTCCGACTTGGAAGGAAGGGTCTCAGTCAAGATTGACTTCCTTAGGGGGGATGTCCACATATTCCTGGGTGGGAGGATTGTTGTGGAGGCCCCTGGATCTCCTGAGGGACTGCTCACGTTGCACTGCCCGACGGATCTCCCTCTCGATGGGGGTCTCGTCGGCCGGAGGCGAGGTGAGGGTGGGGGTGGAGGTGGTGGTTTGGAGCTCCACAGTACTACCAGGGGAGAAGTCGGCAGATACGCCGCTGTCACTCTGGTTGTCATCGAACAAGTTGTTTCCCAACTTCATCTTTGAAGCTTTGCTGTGACTGTCTCTCGACATCAACAACCCAGAGTTTGTCCTCTTTTCTTCGCTCCGTTTCTCTTTTTTCTTCCTGTCTGCCTCGCCCGCTGTGCCAAGTCCACTCGCTCTCTGCCCTCTCTCTTCACCTGTTTGCCTGTTGTCTCCCTCCCTCTTTCCCACCTTTCTCTCTCCACCCGCCTGCTCTTTCACTACAACACAGCCAGAGCCAAGGAGATCTGCCTTGACCTGATTAGCTGGCTCCTTGGCGACTGTCGCCAGGGGCGGAGCCAGAGTTGCTCCCTTGAACACCTGTTGTGCTGCCACTTCCTGGTTACTATGATGCGTCAGAGCAGCAGTGACATTTCGTAACAACTGCTCCCCCTGCTGTTTGTCTGGTGTAACTACACCCGGGGGCTGAGCCAGGTCTACTAGGTGGCTACAAGAGGAGGATCTAGAGGAGGTGGATTGCTCAGGCTGAGGGAGTTTGCTTCTGGTACTGTCCAGCCTAACCCATTGCCTCCGGGCTGAGCTGATGTCTAAAGACTTGGAGTCAACACTCTGGTTCTCCTCTCCATCACCGGCAAGAGCTGATTCAGGATTTTCCGGGGACTCAGAGAATATGTCATCGGAACTCTCTCTTTTTAGTGGAGAGTGGGTGGTAGTTCTAGTTTCAGCAGCCTTCATAGTATCATGGTTGTTATTGTCTGACATTGTCTTCTCTCTGTCACCACTGATTGGGCACTCACTAACCTCTTGCTTGTCAGCTACCTGCACTGATGGGGGCTACTGCTAGTTTCAACAGGACCCCCTTCTACAGAAGCCTTCTCAGTAGCACACACCGTCTCTGACAGCCTCTGCTCAAATTCACTACTAGCTGGATTCAACTCCAACCGCACAGCGCCATTTTCCATCATCTCAACAGACTGAAACTCCTCTACTTTGTCTTCCTTGGCACCATCTTCTTCTTCTTTGTCTTCCTCCACAACGTCATCAAGGTGAGATCTCGAAGGCCACTCCTGGCTACCCTGGCTGTCAGATGATGACATTTCCTCCTCTACAGAGTTAGAGATCACCTCCACCTTACCATCACTGATACAGTCAATGGTCTCCTCTTCTTCTTCTTCCTCCTCCAATGCACGTGGCTGGGTCTCTGGAGCGCCCTCTGCAGGTGAGGCTTGGCCAGTGCAGGCAAGAGGCGACCGAAAAGCAGCGGCATCTTCCTCCTTCTCACAGTGATTGTCATCTATCATTTTAAGGTCTCGTTTCAATTCACTATCACCCACCTGAATTCTACTACTAGGCACCTGATTTACCCCAGAAAGTGCCTCCTGCTCCATTTTAGGAACCACTTCTGCCATTTTGTTTGTTGAGTCTGTAAGGTTCTCACTTGAGGGAGACACTTGGGGTCTAGGCTTTGGAGCATCTGGAGATTCTGACCCCAGGTCTTCTGACTTTGCCCTGGGTGCCTGTTTGACCAACGGGTGAGGAGGAGGGTCCATTTCGCCCTCCTCCATGCCCCAAACCTCGCTGGCCCACTCGTCCAATGAGTCAGCTGAGCTCTGTCGGTTGGCCACAGGCTCCATTGTTGCCATGATGAGACGGGTAGACTGCCAATTGGCTGGCTCTGTTGACTTGAAACAACAGTCTGGACTAGAACAGTTTATAACAGTCAGTATTCAGCAGGTCGGTCTGGGAGAAAGAGGACAGAGAGGATATGGAACGATTAGTGGAGCTGAACAAAAAACAAACCTGGCGTGAAAACCCATTTTCAGACCAATTTTCTGTCCTCTAGGCTACAAACGCATAAAGTCAAATAGTGTTGTATTATGTCATTCATACTGTATTCCCATACTCCTTACTGTTTGACACACCATTCACTCTGTGTTGTAAAGCTAAATGGTTTATACACCTGTTATAATGCCAACCAGTTGTTGTTGTTAATGCATTGCAGAATGGTTATGGTATTGTATTGTGTTAGTCTTTGGCAATGAGGTAAAATGACTAATACACACGATTCTCCTCCTCTGCAGTAGCCTGACGACTCAAACTGAATTCTTCCGCTGTTCTGTAGTTCGCTACGTACTTCAGTGAGGAGAAGAAACGTTCATGGGCGTGGCGCTCGGTTGGAGCAATATGGTTGGGTAGCCAGGCAACCTCTGCAGTGCAACTTGGAAAGTTTTCTGCTGAGTGGGTCAATCTTTAATGTGCTTAACCACCTCAGAGCCAGAGGCTCAGCAATGCTCTCTCTCACACACATGCATGCGAGTGTTGTACACCAGCTGAGTGAGCAGAACAATGGGTCTGTACTTTGTCCTCATTATTGCCATGGCACCCATGGCACCTCTCTCTCTCTCCCTTTCAAACAACTTGAATAGGTTCATTTACACTCCAAAACAGTCTCACCTTCTAATGTATCACTTAAGCCCCCAAAACATTATAGTATATTTTTCTCCCCATCCTTACTTTAATCAACACTTTCTCTCTAGCATCTCATTTATCCCCCTTCTCTCTCACAGTCACACTTTCTCTCTAGCATCTCATTTATCCCTCTTCTCTCTCCCACAGTCACACTTTCTCTCTAGCATCTCATTTATCCCCCTTCTCTATCCCACAGTCACACTTTCTCTCTAGCATCTCATTTATCCCCCTTCTCTCTCCCACAGTCACACTTTCTCTCTAGCATCTCATTTATCCCCCTTCTCTATCCCACAGTCACACTTTCTCTAAAGCATCTCATTTATCCCCCTTCTCTCTCCCACAGTCACACTTTCTCTCTAGCTATCTCATTTATCCCCCTTCTCTCTCCCACAGTCACACTTTCTCTAAAGCATCTCATTTATCCCCCTTCTCTCTCCCACAGTCACACTTTCTCTCTAGACATCTAATTTATCCCTCTTCTCTCTCCCACAGTCACACTTTCTCTCAAGCTGTCTCTCGCCCCCCTTCTCTCGCTTCCTGGTTAGTCAGGTCCCCAGTTTCTAACACCAGACAGAAAAAAAAGATTCTGCATCCATCCTCCCTGCTGCTAAACCATTCACAGTGTGATTCACAGTACTGTGGGTTTTACACACACACACACACACACACACACACACACACACACACACACACACACACACACACACACACACACACACACACACACACACACACACACACACACACACACACACACACACACACACACAGTGCCCTGAGTTTTGGCACGCGCTGTAAGGAATCATTAGCAGAGGCATGTGGGACAGAACAGAGAGGACTGGGGGTGAACCAATGGGATGAACAGTAGATCTGGGACAGTACGACAGTGTGCAGCGGTCCTGGCCTGGCATACTGCACGTTACATTCAGAAAACAATGCCATGTCCTGACCTGGACGTGATTACATTCACATAACAATGCCCTGTTAGAACGGACAAGCCTGGACACCTTCACTATGAATGGAGGAACATGGGATAGGACATGGGGTGATGGGTTTATAACTGGCCATAGGGGCCTACCCTGCAGGCTATTCATTGGTTCACCTCCTGCCCTGCAGGCTATTCATTGGTTCACCTCCTGCCCTGCAGGCTATTCATTGGTTCACCTCCTGCCCTGCAGGCTATTCATTGGTTCACCTCCTGCCCTGCAGGCTATTCATTGGTTCACCTCCTGCCCTGCAGGCTATTCATTGGTTCACCTCCTGCCCTGCAGGCTATTCATTGGTTCACCTCCTGCCCTGCAGGCTATTCATTGGTGGGAAAATGTTGTGGATAGAGCTAGAATATCAAGGTTGGACATGCACCTTTTTACAGATAAATGATATTGTGACAGACAAGGCTGTCCCCTCTAACCATTACATTTCTATCATCAAAGTAGATCATACTTTTTACAACATAAGAATATTGGAAACGTGCAAGTCAACCACAAAGGTAGTGTACATTGGGACGCAGCCTGACTTGGATTCCAACAGTGAATACATTTCAAATGGATATGTAAATGAGTGTTCCTCCACTTGAGAAAATAACAGGTCCTTGGGCTATGAAAGAGGAGGGACACACACACACATGAAAATGATGTTTCGCCACAGTAGGGAGGAGTAAACATTTAACTATTGTGAGAAAGAAAGCTCCTTAAATCCCTATTTAGGAACACACACACACACACAGACAGTCTTGTTTAACTAACCTTGTGGGGACACACAATTGATTCCCATTCAAAATCCTATTATCCCTAAACCCTGATTCAAACTTTATCCCCAAAACTTAACCTGAACACTAATTCTTGCCTTAACCCTAAACGGCTAGAATTAGCCTTTTTTTTCTTGTGGGGACTGACAAAATGTTCCCAGTTGGTCAGATGTTTTTTTGTTTACTCATCGTGTGAGGGAGCTGTTGTTGGAAAGGTGGAATCCTATGACGGTGCCATCTTTAACGTCACTGAGCTCTTCAGTAAGGCCATTCTACTCCCAATGTTTGTCTATGGAGATTGCATGGCGGTGTGCTCGATTTTACACAACTGTCAGCAACGGGTGTGACTGAACTAGCCGAATTCACTAATTCAAAGGGGTGTCCACATACTTTTGCATATATAGTGTATTTTACAGGGAGCACAAAGCTGACCTCCAATGGGACTGTCCCAGGATATTCCCATGTGCCGTGAGGTAACAGGGAGTTGGGAAGATGCAGATCAGTGGGATATAATATAATAGGCTAATATCTCTCCTCATTAGCAACGGGGCTAAACTTGATCAAAGGAGCTTCAGGAAATGTGATCATCATTAAATATACATTTCCCACAGGGGGTATTGCATATAAACTTCATATTTTCTTTTATGGCTGGCAATTATCTGGCAACTAGTGGTATGTAAAGTATGTTTTCCATGTAATAAACATTGTATTGAAAACATCAAACCAACAGCATATTACAAATGAGATCTGTAACAGGAATTTGTAATCTGATAAAGCTAACCTTTTCCACACAAGAAGGACTACACTGTACCAGTAGCATGGTTACATACGGTGCATGGCACACACTGTGACATCACTTTAAAAGGAGCCCCTCAATACCTAGTAAGTTTATGGCACCTACCTGTTGATATGGTATCGTCTGTGCTGGTGACGACGCCACTGGGCTGGAACGGTCCTGATACACAGGGGACCTTCTTATTCTTGTTGTGGAATTTGGGACGTCGATCCTACAGGTACGTCATGTCTAATCAGAACCAAGTACCCAAGTAGGACCATGTACCCAATAGTTCTGAAAGTAGGTTACTCTCTCCCTGGCCCTGTCCATGTCCGTACTCACACCCACATTTCCCCCCTTGCTTGTGCACGCCCACATCTGCAGAAACACTCTCTCTCTCTCACAAATGACAAATTGTTCACTGTTCCATCCAGTTTAATCTGAGAATTAACAGTATGAGAACTTTAATGCATGGACAAATGAGGTTATGCCAAATTATACAAAAGTAATCCAATTATAAAAGACTTTTCTTTCCCATTGTGCATAGAGTCCTAATGACGTCCCGACATTCCCGCTGGATCCCACTGTCTCTGTGAATTAGCTTCAACTCTGGGACATTAAATCAGTCTGTGAACGTAATTACATCTGTTAAAGAAGCAAAGAAGACAGAATAATATGACAAATCGTGCATCTTTTTCCCCTCAAAATTCTACAGGTCATCGACAAACAGTAAACACAGAAATATTGGATTACAAAACAGATGACAGAAAACGTGTGTCTCTACATCGGTCTCACGGCCCCCACTCTCTGATCGAGCTTCGTCGTCTCCTCCTCGTCCTCAGTGTTTCCAGGGGAGCTGATAGGAACCACAGAGGGCATCCCCCGGCTCCATCACCACTGGCGGCGGCAGCCCCATACACTCCACCTGTTTCCTGAACTCTTCCATCTCCTCTTCCTCCACCTCTCTCCCACCCTCCGTCTTCCTCAGCAGGTACAGGTCCGTGGACTCCCTCCTCCTGGAGCTCACCTCCCACCTAAAAAAATAATGATACTTTACTGTTGTGCTTTTCTTTCTTGTAGTCACACCGGCACTTGTTTTTCTCCCGTCACTGGTTTAGCTGATAGAGCGGATTCAACTCTTACCCTACGAGATCCAGAGCTTGCTGGTTCTCCTGTTCTACCTGATAATTCATTTCACCCACCCAAGTCTAAATCAGTCCCTGATTAGAGGTCCAGAGTTGAGTTTGAGGGTGATAGAGGCTATCCACTGGACACACACTGGTTGAATCAATGTTGTTTCCACGTCATTTCAGTGAAATGACTTCTGTGCCCAGTGGGTGTTTTGAAGAACGGTTCACTTGGAGTGATTGTAATGCAGAATGTGGTTGTTTCTACCTACCTGACCTGAGTTGAATAGCCTACACCAGTGTTTCTCAACTCCAGTCCTGATCTACCCCCCAACGGTACACATTCTTGCTGTAGCCCTGGGCAACCACACCTGATTCAACTTGTCAAGGCCTTGGTGATTGGTTGACTAGTAGAATCAGGTGTGTTTGTGTGGATCTACAACAGAAATGTGGGTACACCTGGACCAGAGTTGAAAAACACTGGAATACCCCCTAACAGTAAGTTGTTCTGGATAAGAGTGTCTGCTAAAATGGCTCAAATGTACAATTCTATAAATGACCCACTTCATCACCAGACAGTCTGGGCAGGAGGTCTCCAGGAAGACCCCAGTGAGGTTGAATCGGCCCCCCACGTCGAACTGGAAGGTGCTGTTGTCGTTGATGAGTGAGATATTGTAGGTTAGAGACTCGCATCGGCTGCCGAAACGGTTAGTCTGGGTGTAGTGGACGGTTGTGGTGGTGTTGGAGTTCTGGGTGGTGTTGGGGGTGGAGGGTGAAAACTCCATGGTGATGCCGTCTCTGGTCTGTGAGAGAGATGAGATGTGATTATTATTCGTTTTCATACAGAAACCACTATAGAAACAATCCATACAACATACAAAATTGTAACAGAACAATTACCGGTACAATGAACGTGGAAAGGCAGGTTAAATGTAGCCTAGTTGACAAGTGTGCTAAAAATCTATTTAAAGGGGGCAATCTGCAGATGTTACATCCATTTTTGGACTTAAACATTTATGATATTATTATGATTTATGATATTTATGATATGTACCCATTGATTCTTGAAGAATAGAACTTATAAATGCCTCATGAGCTTAGTTCAACTGCCATACCCCATACAGAACCCCAAATATAAGCTTGTTTTAATCCAATGTTTTGTAAACATTGTAAATGCCTCAAAATATGCTTAAAACTATAATTGTGATACCTTGGATGGTCAGTCCTTGCTTCCATAGCTCTGTCTATGAATTTGAGAGTGGTTACATTTTTCCAGGCCTATTCCTTGTTTTAACTTTGGACCAGGATCTGCAAAGGGTTCTAGGGAATAGGGTGCCACATAGTGGATAGGGTGCTACCTTGAGACTCTCCAGGGATGCAGGGTGGCTCAGGCTGCCTGCGACGAGGGCCCATTTCCTCAAGAGCTGCTGGTCTAGTCGTGGTGGATCCATGGGCTTAAGGAGGTCCTCACAGGCTAGAGCTGCAGCAGGAGCTGATTGGCTAAAAGGCAGGAAGTACAGGAGAGTCGTGGCACATAGAGCGAACATGGCTTCAGTGTCTAGGTCTCACTATATCTATGCACCAGTATATCTATCTACTGTGGGTCTATCTATAGCTATAGAATCTAAGATATGTATCACTATATCTATCTTATATATTTATATGTAGCACTATACCTACAGCATCTATCTACTGTATGTCTATGTGTCATTGATGTGTCTGTGTGTATGGAACACTGGTGCTGGGATAGAGGGGTCCAGTCTTATAGCTCTGCTATGGTACAATGTTCTTCAATGTCAGAAAGTTCCACAGTTGCAGAGTACCAGTAAACTGGCACTTTTCCAAGGCAATTCCAAGGTTGCGAAATAAAAACGATATTTTTTGTTAATCTATGTTCTGTGCTTATCTGGTGAAAAGTTGCATGCTTTTATCTGAGACATTATTCCATAGTGTCAAACATGAAACAATCCATGAGACTCATTTACGTCTAGTGTTCTCCTAACTCTTCTAGTGTTCTCCTAACTCTTCTAGTGTTCTCCTAACTCTTCTAGTGTTCTCCTAACTCTTCTAGTGTTCTCCTAACTCTTCTAGTGTTCTCCTAACTCTTCTAGTGTTCTCCTAACTCTTCTAGTGTTCTCCTAACTCTTCTAGTGTTCTCCTAACTCTTCTAGTGTTCTCCTACCTCTTCTAGTGTTCTCCTAACTCTTCTAGTGTTCTCCTAACTCTTCTAGTGTTCTCCTAACTCTTCTAGTGTTCTCCTAACTCTTCTAGTGTTCTCCTAACTCTTCTAGTGTTCTCCTAACTCTTCTAGTGTTCTCCTAACTCTTCTAGTGTTCTCCTAACTCTTCTAGTGTTCTCCTAACTCTTCTAGTGTTCTCCTAACTCTTCTAGTGTTCTCCTAACTCTTCTAGTGTTCTCCTAACTCTTCTAGTGTTCTCCTAACTCTTCTAGTGTTCTCCTAACTCTTCTAGTGTTCTCCTAACTCTTCTAGTGTTCTCCTAACTCTTCTAGTGTTCTCCTAACTCTTCTAGTGTTCTCCTACTCTTCTAGTGTTCTCCTAACTCTTCTAGTGTTCTCCTAACTCTTCTAGTGTTCTCCTAACTCTTCTAGTGTTCTCCTAACTCTTCTAGTGTTCTCCTAACTCTTCTAGTGTTCTCCTACCTCTTCTAGTGTTCTCCTAACTCTTCTAGTGTTCTCCTAACTCTTCTAGTGTTCTCCTACCTCTTCTAGTGTTCTCCTAACTCTTCTAGTGTTCTCCTAACTCTTCTAGTGTTCTCCTAACTCTTCTAGTGTTCTCCTAACTCTTCTAGTGTTCTCCTAACTCTTCTAGTGTTCTCCTAACTCTTCTAGTGTTCTCCTAACTCTTCTAGTGTTCTCCTAACTCTTCTAGTGTTCTCCTAACTCTTCTAGTGTTCTCCTAACTCTTCTAGTGTTCTCCTAACTCTTCTAGTGTTCTCCTAACTCTTCTAGTGTTCTCCTAACTCTTCTAGTGTTCTCCTACCTCTTCTAGTGTTCTCCTAACTCTTCTAGTGTTCTCCTAACTCTTCTAGTGTTCTCCTAACTCTTCTAGTGTTCTCCTAGTTTTTCTAGTGTTCTCCTAGTTTTTTTAGTGTTCTCCTAACTCTTCTAGTGTTCTCCTACCTCTTTTAGTGTTCTCCTAACTCTTCTAGTGTTCTCCTAGTTTTTCTAGTGTTCTCCTAGTTTTTCTAGTGTTCTCCTAACTCTTCTAGTGTTCTCCTACCTCTTTTAGTGTTCTCCTAATTCTTTTAGTGTTCTCCTAACTCTTCTAGTGTTCTTGTAGTGCTCTCCTAGTGTTCTCCTAACTCTTGTAGCGTTCTCCTAACTCTTGTAGTGTTCTCCTAACTCTTCTAGTGTTCTCCTAACTCTTCTAGTGTTCTCCTAATTCTTTTAGTGTTCTCTTAACTCTTCTAGTGTTCTCCTAACTCTTCTAGTGTTCTCCTAACTCTTCTAGTGTTCTCCTAACTCTTCTAGTGTTCTCCTAACTCTTCTAGTGTTCTCCTAACTCTTCTAGTGTTCTCCTAACTCTTCTAGTGCTCTCCTAGTGTTCTCCTAACTCTTCTAGTGTTATCCTAACTCTTCTAGTGTTCTTCTAGTGCTCTCCTAGTGTTCTCCTAACTCTTCTAGTGTTCTTCTAGTGCTCTCCTAGTGTTCTCCTAACTCTTCTAGTGTTCTTCTAGTGCTCTCCTAGTGTTCTCCTAACTCTTCTAGTGTTCTTCTAGTGCTCTCCTAGTGTTCTCCTAACTCTTCTAGTGTTCTTCTAGTGCTCTCCTAGTGTTCTCCTAACTCTTCTAGTGTTCTTCTAGTGCTCTCCTAGTGTTCTCCTAACTCTTCTAGTGTTCTTCTAGTGCTCTCCTAGTGTTCTCCTAACTCTTCTAGTGTTCTTCTAGTGCTCTCCTAGTGTTCTCCTAACTCTTCTAGTGATCTCCTAACTCTTCTAGTGTTCTCCTAACTCTTCTAGTGTTCTCCTAACTCTTCTATTGTTCTTCTAGTGCTCTCCTAGTGTTCTCCTAACTCTTCTAGTGTTCTCCTAACTCTTCTAGTGTTCTCCTAACTCTTCTAGTGTTCTCCTAACTCTTCTAGTGCTCTTCTAGTGTTCTCCTAACTCTTCTAGTGTTATCCTAACTCTTCTAGTGTTCTTCTAGTGTTATCCTAACTCTTCTAGTGTTCTTCTAGTGCTCTCCTAGTGTTATCCTAACTCTTCTAGTGTTCTTCTAGTGCTCTCCTAGTGTTCTCCTAACTCTTCTAGTGTTATCCTAACTCTTCTAGTGTTCTTCTAGTGCTCTCCTAGTGTTCTCCTAACTCTTCTAGTGTTATCCTAACTCTTCTAGTGTTCTTCTAGTGCTCTCCTAGTGTTCTCCTAACTCTTCTAGTGTTCTTCTAGTGCTCTCCTAGTGTTCTCCTAACTCTTCTAGTGTTCTTCTAGTGCTCTCCTAGTGTTCTCCTAACTCTTCTAGTGTTCTTCTAGTGCTCTCCTAGTGTTCTCCTAACTCTTCTAGTGTTCTTCTAGTGCTCTCCTAGTGTTCTCCTAACTCTTCTAGTGTTCTTCTAGTGCTCTCCTAGTGTTCTCCTAACTCTTCTAGTGTTCTTCTAGTGCTCTCCTAGTGTTCTCCTAACTCTTCTAGTGTTCTTCTAGTGCTCTCCTAGTGTTCTCCTAACTCTTCTAGTGTTCTCCTAACTCTTCTAGTGTTCTCCTAACTCTTCTAGTGTTCTCCTAACTCTTCTAGTGTTCTCCTAACTCTTCTAGTGTTCTTCTAGTGCTCTCCTAGTGTTCTCCTAACTCTTCTAGTGTTCTCCTAACTCTTCTAGTGTTCTCCTAACTCTTCTAGTGCTCTTCTAGTGTTCTCCTAACTCTTCTAGTGTTATCCTAACTCTTCTAGTGTTCTTCTAGTGTTATCCTAACTCTTCTAGTGTTCTTCTAGTGCTCTCCTAGTGTTATCCTAACTCTTCTAGTGTTCTTCTAGTGCTCTCCTAGTGTTCTCCTAACTCTTCTAGTGTTATCCTAACTCTTCTAGTGTTCTTCTAGTGCTCTCCTAGTGTTCTCCTAACTCTTCTAGTGTTATCCTAACTCTTCTAGTGTTCTTCTAGTGCTCTCCTAGTGTTATCCTAACTCTTCTAGTGTTCTTCTAGTGCTCTCCTAGTGTTCTCCTAACTCTTCTAGTGTTATCCTAACTCTTCTAGTGTTCTTCTAGTGCTCTCCTAGTGTTCTCCTAACTCTTCTAGTGTTCTTCTAGTGCTCTCCTAGTGTTCTCCTAACTCTTCTAGTGTTCTTCTAGTGCTCTCCTAGTGTTCTCCTAACTCTTCTAGTGTTCTCTAATTCGTTTAGTGTTCTCTTAACTCTTCTAGTGTTATCCTAACTCTTCTAGTGTTCTTCTAGTGTTATCCTAACTCTCCTAGTGTTATCCTAACTCTTCTAGTGTTCTTCTAGTGCTCTCCTAGTGTTCTCCTAACTCTTCTAGTGTTCTTCTAGTGCTCTCCTAGTGTTCTCCTAACTCTTCTAGTGTTCTTCTAGTGCTCTCCTAGTGTTCTCCTAACTCTTCTAGTGTTCTTCTAGTGCTCTCCTAGTGTTCTCCTAACTCTTCTAGTGTTCTCCTAATTCTTTTAGTGTTCTCTTAACTCTTCTAGTGTTCTCCTAACTCTTCTAGTGTTCTCCTACCTCTTCTAGTGTTCTCCTAACTCTTCTAGTGTTCTCCTAACTCTTCTAGTGTTCTCCTAACTCTTCTAGTGTTCTCCTAACTCTTCTAGTGTTCTCCTAACTCTTCTAGTGTTCTCCTACCTCTTCTAGTGTTCTCCTAACTCTTCTAGTGTTCTCCTAACTCTTCTAGTGTTCTCCTACCTCTTCTAGTGTTCTCCTAACTCTTCTAGTGTTCTCCTAACTCTTCTAGTGTTCTCCTAACTCTTCTAGTGTTCTCCTAACTCTTCTAGTGTTCTCCTAACTCTTCTAGTGTTCTCCTAACTCTTCTAGTGTTCTCCTAACTCTTCTAGTGTTCTCCTAACTCTTCTAGTGTTCTCCTAACTCTTCTAGTGTTCTCCTAACTCTTCTAGTGTTCTCCTAACTCTTCTAGTGTTCTCCTAACTCTTCTAGTGTTCTCCTAACTCTTCTAGTGTTCTCCTACCTCTTCTAGTGTTCTCCTAACTCTTCTAGTGTTCTCCTAACTCTTCTAGTGTTCTCCTAACTCTTCTAGTGTTCTCCTAGTTTTTCTAGTGTTCTCCTAGTTTTTTTAGTGTTCTCCTAACTCTTCTAGTGTTCTCCTACCTCTTTTAGTGTTCTCCTAACTCTTCTAGTGTTCTCCTAGTTTTTCTAGTGTTCTCCTAGTTTTTCTAGTGTTCTCCTAACTCTTCTAGTGTTCTCCTACCTCTTTTAGTGTTCTCCTAATTCTTTTAGTGTTCTCCTAACTCTTCTAGTGTTCTTGTAGTGCTCTCCTAGTGTTCTCCTAACTCTTGTAGCGTTCTCCTAACTCTTGTAGTGTTCTCCTAACTCTTCTAGTGTTCTCCTAACTCTTCTAGTGTTCTCCTAACTCTTCTAGTGTTCTCCTAACTCTTCTAGTGTTCTCCTAACTCTTCTAGTGTTCTCCTAACTCTTCTAGTGCTCTCCTAGTGTTCTCCTAACTCTTCTAGTGTTATCCTAACTCTTCTAGTGTTCTTCTAGTGCTCTCCTAGTGTTCTCCTAACTCTTCTAGTGTTCTTCTAGTGCTCTCCTAGTGTTCTCCTAACTCTTCTAGTGTTCTTCTAGTGCTCTCCTAGTGTTCTCCTAACTCTTCTAGTGTTCTTCTAGTGCTCTCCTAGTGTTCTCCTAACTCTTCTAGTGTTCTTCTAGTGCTCTCCTAGTGTTCTCCTAACTCTTCTAGTGTTCTTCTAGTGCTCTCCTAGTGTTCTCCTAACTCTTCTAGTGTTCTTCTAGTGCTCTCCTAGTGTTCTCCTAACTCTTCTAGTGTTCTTCTAGTGCTCTCCTAGTGTTCTCCTAACTCTTCTAGTGATCTCCTAACTCTTCTAGTGTTCTCCTAACTCTTCTAGTGTTCTCCTAACTCTTCTATTGTTCTTCTAGTGCTCTCCTAGTGTTCTCCTAACTCTTCTAGTGTTCTCCTAACTCTTCTAGTGTTCTCCTAACTCTTCTAGTGTTCTCCTAACTCTTCTAGTGCTCTTCTAGTGTTCTCCTAACTCTTCTAGTGTTATCCTAACTCTTCTAGTGTTCTTCTAGTGTTATCCTAACTCTTCTAGTGTTCTTCTAGTGCTCTCCTAGTGTTATCCTAACTCTTCTAGTGTTCTTCTAGTGCTCTCCTAGTGTTCTCCTAACTCTTCTAGTGTTATCCTAACTCTTCTAGTGTTCTTCTAGTGCTCTCCTAGTGTTCTCCTAACTCTTCTAGTGTTATCCTAACTCTTCTAGTGTTCTTCTAGTGCTCTCCTAGTGTTCTCCTAACTCTTCTAGTGTTCTTCTAGTGCTCTCCTAGTGTTCTCCTAACTCTTCTAGTGTTCTTCTAGTGCTCTCTAGTGTTCTCCTAACTCTTCTAGTGTTCTTCTAGTGCTCTCCTAGTGTTCTCCTAACTCTTCTAGTGTTCTTCTAGTGCTCTCCTAGTGTTCTCCTAACTCTTCTAGTGTTCTTCTAGTGCTCTCCTAGTGTTCTCCTAACTCTTCTAGTGTTCTTCTAGTGCTCTCCTAGTGTTCTCCTAACTCTTCTAGTGTTCTTCTAGTGCTCTCCTAGTGTTCTCCTAACTCTTCTAGTGTTCTCCTAACTCTTCTAGTGTTCTCCTAACTCTTCTAGTGTTCTCCTAACTCTTCTAGTGTTCTCCTAACTCTTCTAGTGTTCTTCTAGTGCTCTCCTAGTGTTCTCCTAACTCTTCTAGTGTTCTCCTAACTCTTCTAGTGTTCTCCTAACTCTTCTAGTGCTCTTCTAGTGTTCTCCTAACTCTTCTAGTGTTATCCTAACTCTTCTAGTGTTCTTCTAGTGTTATCCTAACTCTTCTAGTGTTCTTCTAGTGCTCTCCTAGTGTTATCCTAACTCTTCTAGTGTTCTTCTAGTGCTCTCCTAGTGTTCTCCTAACTCTTCTAGTGTTATCCTAACTCTTCTAGTGTTCTTCTAGTGCTCTCCTAGTGTTCTCCTAACTCTTCTAGTGTTATCCTAACTCTTCTAGTGTTCTTCTAGTGCTCTCCTAGTGTTCTCCTAACTCTTCTAGTGTTATCCTAACTCTTCTAGTGTTCTTCTAGTGCTCTCCTAGTGTTATCCTAACTCTTCTAGTGTTCTTCTAGTGCTCTCCTAGTGTTCTCCTAACTCTTCTAGTGTTATCCTAACTCTTCTAGTGTTCTTCTAGTGCTCTCCTAGTGTTCTCCTAACTCTTCTAGTGTTCTTCTAGTGCTCTCCTAGTGTTCTCCTAACTCTTCTAGTGTTCTTCTAGTGCTCTCCTAGTGTTCTCCTAACTCTTCTAGTGTTCTCCTAATTCGTTTAGTGTTCTCTTAACTCTTCTAGTGTTATCCTAACTCTTCTAGTGTTCTTCTAGTGTTATCCTAACTCTCCTAGTGTTATCCTAACTCTTCTAGTGTTCTTCTAGTGCTCTCCTAGTGTTCTCCTAACTCTTCTAGTGTTCTTCTAGTGCTCTCCTAGTGTTCTCCTAACTCTTCTAGTGTTCTTCTAGTGCTCTCCTAGTGTTCTCCTAACTCTTCTAGTGTTCTTCTAGTGCTCTCCTAGTGTTCTCCTAACTCTTCTAGTGTTCTCCTAATTCTTTTAGTGTTCTCTTAACTCTTCTAGTGTTCTCCTAACTCTTCTAGTGTTCTCCTAACTCTTCTAGTGTTCATCTAGTGCTCTCCTAGTGTTCTCTTAACTCTTCTAGTGTTCTCCTAACTCTTCTAGTGTTCTCCTAACTCTTCTAGTGTTCATCTAGTGCTCTCCTAGTGTTCTCCTAACTCTTCTAGTGTTCATCTAGTGCTCTCCTAGTGTTCTCCTAACTCTTCTAGTGTTCTTCTAGTGCTCTCCTAGTGTTCTCTTAACTCTTCTAGTGTTCTCCTAACTCTTCTAGTGTTCTCCTAACTCTTCTAGTGTTCTTCTAGTGCTCTCCTAGTGTTCTCCTAACTCTTCTAGTGTTCTTCTAGTGCTCTCCTAGTGTTCTCCTAACTCTTCTAGTGTTCTTCTAGTGCTCTCCTAGTGTTCTCCTAACTCTTCTAGTGTTCTTCTAGTGCTCTCCTAGTGTTCTCCTAACTCTTCTAGTGTTCTTCTAGTGCTCTCCTAGTGTTCTCCTAACTCTTCTAGTGTTCTTCTAGTGCTCTCCTAGTGTTCTCCTAACTCTTCTAGTGTTCTTCTAGTGCTCTCCTAGTGTTCTCCTAACTCTTCTAGTGATCTCCTAACTCTTCTAGTGTTCTCCTAACTCTTCTAGTGTTCTCCTAACTCTTCTATTGTTCTTCTAGTGCTCTCCTAGTGTTCTCCTAACTCTTCTAGTGTTCTCCTAACTCTTCTAGTGTTCTCCTAACTCTTCTAGTGTTCTCCTAACTCTTCTAGTGCTCTTCTAGTGTTCTCCTAACTCTTCTAGTGTTATCCTAACTCTTCTAGTGTTCTTCTAGTGTTATCCTAACTCTTCTAGTGTTCTTCTAGTGCTCTCCTAGTGTTATCCTAACTCTTCTAGTGTTCTTCTAGTGCTCTCCTAGTGTTCTCCTAACTCTTCTAGTGTTATCCTAACTCTTCTAGTGTTCTTCTAGTGCTCTCCTAGTGTTCTCCTAACTCTTCTAGTGTTATCCTAACTCTTCTAGTGTTCTTCTAGTGCTCTCCTAGTGTTCTCCTAACTCTTCTAGTGTTCTTCTAGTGCTCTCCTAGTGTTCTCCTAACTCTTCTAGTGTTCTTCTAGTGCTCTCCTAGTGTTCTCCTAACTCTTCTAGTGTTCTTCTAGTGCTCTCCTAGTGTTCTCCTAACTCTTCTAGTGTTCTTCTAGTGCTCTCCTAGTGTTCTCCTAACTCTTCTAGTGTTCTTCTAGTGCTCTCCTAGTGTTCTCCTAACTCTTCTAGTGTTCTTCTAGTGCTCTCCTAGTGTTCTCCTAACTCTTCTAGTGTTCTTCTAGTGCTCTCCTAGTGTTCTCCTAACTCTTCTAGTGTTCTCCTAACTCTTCTAGTGTTCTCCTAACTCTTCTAGTGTTCTCCTAACTCTTCTAGTGTTCTCCTAACTCTTCTAGTGTTCTTCTAGTGCTCTCCTAGTGTTCTCCTAACTCTTCTAGTGTTCTCCTAACTCTTCTAGTGTTCTCCTAACTCTTCTAGTGCTCTTCTAGTGTTCTCCTAACTCTTCTAGTGTTATCCTAACTCTTCTAGTGTTCTTCTAGTGTTATCCTAACTCTTCTAGTGTTCTTCTAGTGCTCTCTAGTGTTATCCTAACTCTTCTAGTGTTCTTCTAGTGCTCTCTAGTGTTCTCCTAACTCTTCTAGTGTTATCCTAACTCTTCTAGTGTTCTTCTAGTGCTCTCCTAGTGTTCTCCTAACTCTTCTAGTGTTATCCTAACTCTTCTAGTGTTCTTCTAGTGCTCTCCTAGTGTTCTCCTAACTCTTCTAGTGTTATCCTAACTCTTCTAGTGTTCTTCTAGTGCTCTCCTAGTGTTCTCCTAACTCTTCTAGTGTTCTTCTAGTGCTCTCCTAGTGTTCTCCTAACTCTTCTAGTGTTCTTCTAGTGCTCTCCTAGTGTTCTCCTAACTCTTCTAGTGTTCTCCTAATTCGTTTAGTGTTCTCTTAACTCTTCTAGTGTTATCCTAACTCTTCTAGTGTTCTTCTAGTGTTATCCTAACTCTCCTAGTGTTATCCTAACTCTTCTAGTGTTCTTCTAGTGCTCTCCTAGTGTTCTCCTAACTCTTCTAGTGTTCTTCTAGTGCTCTCCTAGTGTTCTCCTAACTCTTCTAGTGTTCTTCTAGTGCTCTCCTAGTGTTCTCCTAACTCTTCTAGTGTTCTTCTAGTGCTCTCCTAGTGTTCTCCTAACTCTTCTAGTGTTCTCCTAATTCTTTTAGTGTTCTCTTAACTCTTCTAGTGTTCTCCTAACTCTTCTAGTGTTCTTCTAGTGCTCTCCTAGTGTTCTCTTAACTCTTCTAGTGCTCTCCTAGTGTTCTCCTAACTCTTCTAGTGTTCTCCTAACTCTTCTAGTGTTCATCTAGTGCTCTCCTAGTGTTCTCTTAACTCTCCTAGTGTTCTCCTAACTCTTCTAGTGTTCATCTAGTGCTCTCCTAGTGTTCTCCTAACTCTTCTAGTGTTCTCCTAACTCTTCTAGTGTTCATCTAGTGCTCTCCTAGTGTTCTCTTAACTCTCCTAGTGTTCTCCTAACTCTTCTAGTGTTCATCTAGTGCTCTCCTAGTGTTCTCTTAACTCTCCTAGTGTTCTCCTAACTCTTCTAGTGTTCATCTAGTGCTCTCCTAGTGTTCTCCTAACTCTTCTAGTGTTCTTCTAGTGCTCTCCTAGTGTTCTCTTAACTCTTCTAGTGTTCTCCTAACTCTTCTAGTGTTCTCCTAACTCTTCTAGTGTTCATCTAGTGCTCTCCTAGTGTTCTCTTAACTCTTCTAGTGTTCTCCTAACTCTTCTAGTGTTCTCCTAACTCTTCTAGTGTTCATCTAGTGCTCTCCTAGTGTTCTCCTAACTCTTCTAGTGTTCTTCTAGTGCTCTCCTAGTGTTCTCTTAACTCTTCTAGTGTTCTCCTAACTCTTCTAGTGTTCTCCTAACTCTTCTAGTGTTCATCTAGTGCTCTCCTAGTGTTCTCTTAACTCTCCTAGTGTTCTCCTAACTCTTCTAGTGTTCATCTAGTGCTCTCCTAGTGTTCTCCTAACACTTCTAGGATTCTCCTAGTTTTTCTGCAGACATACAGTGTATCAATTGTGTTATTGACTATACGTTTGTTTATCCCATGTGTAACTCTGTTTTGCTTTATCTTGGCCAGGCCGCAGTTGTAAATGAGAACTTTTTCTCAACTAGCCTACCTGGTTAAATAAAGGTGAAATAACATTTTAAGAATTGCCCTGGTACAATACGAAGTGCAATTAACCTGTTGTATGTTCAGAGCACTGGTGTGGCTTAGCATCGTACCGCAATGAGGTATTTATTTAACAATTCTAACTTTTACTTTCATGTCTATAAATGCCTAGTTGTGGAAATTGGAACACCCTGGATAAAAACAGGTTTGTATTGTTCGTAGAGATTCTGCCTTTGTTGACAAGAAAAGTTTGGCTTGTAAAACCCTATGGTTTAGAGTTGGTTGATTTTCCAGATTAACTGACCTTCATTTCTTGGAAAGTAATGATGGACTGTCATATCTCTTTGCTTATTTGAGCTGTTCTTGCCATAATATGGACTTGGTATTTTACCAAATAGGGCCATCTTCTGTATACCACCCCTACCTTATCACAACACAACTGATTGGCTCAAACATATTAAGAAGAAAATACATTTCACAATTTAACAAGGCACACCTGTTAATTGAAATGCATTCCAGGTAACTACTTCATGAAGCTGGTTTAGAGAATTCCAAGAGTGTGCAAAGCTGTCATCAAGGCTAAGGGTGGCTACTTTTAAAGAATCTAAAATATATTTGAATTTGTTTAACACTTTTTAGGTTACTACAATGATTCCATATGTGTTATTTCATAGTTTTGATGTCTTCACTTTTATTCTACAATGTAGAAAACAGTAAAAATGAAGAAAAACCCTTGAATGAGTAGGTGTGTTGACTGGTACTGTACTTCAAAATACACAATATACAAATATCTTTAAAAACCTAAATACTCTTAAAACGTGAAAACATTCTATCGAAAATATTTTTTGGGGGGGAATATTTAGGTTTATAACACCACAGCAGAAGATTCTGATGAGTAAGCTAAAAGTGAAGCCCGACAGCGTTCTCTACTACATGGTTTCCCAACCCTCTCCTCGCCCCCCAGACGGTTCACATTTTTGTTTTAACCCTGAACTGGCACACCTGATTCAAATAGTCAACACCCAAAATGAGCTCCTGTAAAACTGCAGGCCTTAACACTGAGAAAGTGTAATGGCATCAGCTCCTAACAAAGTTTTAGCTCTGAATAGTGTGGACCCTATAGACTCTGGAAAAGTGTTAAATTGAACACTCAGAGTTGATTCAATGCTGAAGAATTTGCTGTGAACATCCCTACTGGATTCCACTGTCTCTGTGAATTAACTGAAGCTCTAGGACTTTAACTCAATGAATGTCATTAAATCTGTTAAAGAAGCCAGAATATGATGAATCATTCAGTACAGTACAAGCATACAGTACATTGACAAACAGTACATACAGAACTGATTTATTACAACACAGAAAAAAAGTGTCACCACGTCTCTCTTTCACTGCCCCGTCTCTCCCAGAATTTATACTTCCATCACATTGATGGGTCTTCTTCTACCCGTCTTAAGAGGGCCGGGAATCAGGGACGAGAGGAATCACAGAGGGATTTCCCAAGATACATCAGCACTGACGACGGGAAGAACGCCACGTTTCCTGAACTCCTCCATCTCCTCTTCCTCCACCTCTGTCCCGTCCCGTCCTCCACCTCTGTCCCGTCCCGCCCTCCACCTCTGTCCCGCCCCGACCCGCCCTCCACCTGTCCCGCCCTCCACCTCTTTCCCGCCACGCCCTCCACCTCTGTCCCGTCCTCCACCTTCCTCAGGAAATACAGCTCCGTGACACCCTTATTACGGACCTCACCTTGTATTGAAAAGGAGATGAGATACCATTACCTTAGCTTGAATAACATCTTTAATGAGACCAAACAGGTTTATGTTCCACAGAGCATTATGGGTACTGTAGTTAATCATGCTACCCACCTCATCACCAGGAAGTCTGGGCAGGAGGTCTCCAGGGAGACCCCAGTGATGTTCCAAAAGCCCCTCATGTCTAACTGGAAGGTGCTGTTGCCGTTGACAATGGGGATGCTGTCGGGTATATACACTACTTGCACCAGCCGCCATGCCGGTTCCGGTTCTGGTGTTGGTAGCAGATGTAAACTCCATGGTGACTGTCTTCTCTCTGTGAGAGAAGAGATGTGGTTATTATTGGTTTTCATACAGCAGCCACAAAAACAATAGAAACAATCACAATATTTAAAAAAAAACTATAAAAAAACAATTGCAATGAATAAATGGGGAATGACAAGTAAAATGCAATTTAATCCAAAATGGCACCCTATTCCCTTTATCAAGCTTTAATTTAGACCACGGACAAAAGCAGTGCTCTACATACAGGGAAGAGGGTGCCATGTAGGGAATAGGGTGCTACCTTGAGAGCTAATTTGGTTGAGTAATACCAGGGGTGGCTCACACTGTCTACGATGAGGGCCCATCTTCCCAAGAGCTGCTGGTCTAGTCGTTGTGGATCCATGGGCTTAAGGAGGTCCTCACAGCCTAGAGCAGCAGCAGGAGCTGATTGGCTCGAAGACAGGAAGCAGAGGAGAGCTGTGGCATATAGAGCGAACATGGCTTCAGTATCTAGGTTTCACTATATCTATACACCATATCTACAGTATATCTATCATATCTAAAACATGTATCACTATAATTATCTTGTATTTCTATATCAACAGTATGTCTATACTTCATTGATGTGTCTGTGTGTATAGAACACTGGTGCTGGGATAGAGGGGTCCAGTCAAAGCTCTGCTGTCCTGCTATGGTGAAATGTTCTTGAAATGTCAGAAAGTTGCACAGTTATAGTGCCAGGAAAAGGACTCTTTTCTATGGCAAATTCCAGGATTGCAAAATAAAAAAAGTTTTTTTAATGCTCATCTCATGTACAGTTTTGTGCTCATTCAAACCAGTGATCTTTTGGTTACTGTCCCAATGCTCTTAGCCACTAGGCTACCTGCTGTCCCATTTTTATACTCTCCCAATTAATACATTTCTTAGTAAGAGTTTTTTCTACAGACAAACAGTATTGCTTTGGTATAGCATACTTAAGTAATAAGGCACGAGAGGGGTGTGGTATTTGGCCAATATACCAAGGCTAAAGGCTGTTCTTATGCACAAATCAACACGGAGTGCCTGGATACAGGCCATGATATATTGGCCACATACCACAAACCCCTGAGGTGTCTTATTGCTATTATAAACTGGTTACCAAGGAAACAAATGACTGGTTTTGTCATACCCGTGGTATACGGTCTGATATACCACAGCTATCAGACAATCAGCATCCAGGGCACAAACCACACAGTTCATAAAATACAATGACCTTTGCTATGTTCAGAGCACTGGTGTGGCAAAAGCCTGTGTGGGAAAAAGTTAGTGTCTGCATTCCAAATGGCACCCTAGTGCCCAAGAGCCCTGGTCAAAGATAGTGCACTATGAAGGGAGCGGGGTGCCATTTGGGATGCACAGTTGTGTGTTTGGACTCTTCCCGTCAAAGGTTACTCCATAATCTGTGTGTTTTAGCTTAGAATGGAGCAACATGGTAGTTTTTCATTGTCCAATGTTGACAAATGGTGAGACAGGAGACAGGACATCAAATAATATTTCACAAGTGTCAGTTTAATCACTAAACCATTATTGAATAGTTCAAAAGTATCCCGTTGAAAGAAAGATATACATAAACCCCCACTCCCACTTGATTTCATGGTGGCTATATACATGTCAGAGCACTGTTTTTATTCTATGGAAAATACACTGAGAAAATAAAATGCATAGAATTTAGATATAAAAACATACTTTCCCTTTAACAATTGATAATGGACCAAAATAAGATTAAAACATGTTGACTCCAATGCTTCCCACAGTTGTGTCAAGTTGGTTGGCTGTCCTTTGAGTGGGGCTCCTTTCTTAATCCACACAGAAAGCTGTGGCAGTTCTTAACACTGAAACCGGTGCGCCTGACACCTGTTACCAAACCCTGTTCAAAGGCATTTCAATATGTTGCTTGCCCATTGACCCTCAATGGCACACAATCCATGTGCAAGTGAATTTAACAAGTGGCATCAATAAGGGATCATAGCTTTCACCTGGTCAGTCTGTCATGGAAAGAGCAGGTGTTCCTAATGTTTTGTACACTCAGTGACCTACTTTCAACCAGAGACCATAGACCCTGGTCAACAGTAGAGCACTTTGTTAGGACTAGGGTTTCATTTGTGACACATACCTACTGTACTGGTCATGATTCAACCCTCAGGCCTTTCTGACACATACCTACTGTACTGGTCATGATTCAACCCTCAGGCCTTTCTGACACATACCTACTGTACTGGTCATGATTCAACCCTCAGGCCTTTCTGACACATACCTACTGTACTGGTCATGATTCAACCCTCAGGCCTTTCTGACACATACCTACTATACTGGTCATGATTCAACCCACAGGCCTTTCTGACACATACCTACTGTACTGGTCATGATTCAACCCTCAGGCCTTTCTGACACATACCTACTGTACTGGTCATGATTCAACCTCAGGCCTTTCTGACACATACCTACTGTACTGGTCATGATTCAACCCTCAGGCCTTTCTGACACATACCTACTGTACTGGTCATGATTCAACCCACAGGCCTTTCTGACACATACCTACTGTACTGGTCATGATTCAACCCACAGGCCTTTCTGACACATACCTACTGTACTGGTCATGATTCAACACTCAGGCCTTTCTGACACATACCTACTGTACTGGTCATGATTCAACCCTCAGGCCTTTCTGACACATACCTACTGTACTGGTCATGATTCAACCCTCAGGCCTTTCTGACACATACCTACTGTACTGGTCATGATTTCAGGCCTTTCTGAACATACCTACTATACTGGTCATGATTCAACCCACAGGCCTTTCTGACACATACCTACTATACTGGTCATGATTCAACCCACAGGCCTTTCTGACACATACCTACTGTACTGGTCATGATTCAACCCTCAGGCCTTTCTGACACATACCTACTGTACTGGTCATGATTCAACCCTCAGGCCTTTCTGACACATACCTACTGTACTGGTCATGATTCAACCCTCAGGCCTTTCTGACACATACCTACTGTACTGGTCATGATTCAACCCACAGGCCTTTCTGACACATACCTACTGTACTGGTCATGATTCAACCCACAGGCCTTTCTGACACATACCTACTGTACTGGTCATGATTCAACACTCAGGCCTTTCTGACACATACCTACTGTACTGGTCATGATTCAACCCACAGGCCTTTCTGACACATACCTACTGTACTGGTCATGATTCAACCCTCAGGCCTTTCTGACACATACCTACTGTACTGGTCATGATTCAACCCACAGGCCTTTCTGACACATACCTACTGTACTGGTCATGATTCAACCCTCAGGCCTTTCTGACACATACCTACTGTACTGGTCATGATTCAATCCTCAGGCCTTGCATTGGACAAAATAAGATAAGGGCCTTCGATAAGCATTTCCCTTGTAAAATAATTAACTAAAAACACACATAAGCGCCCCCCCCAAACAGAACTCTTATCACAGGCTGCACAGTTCAGTTTAAAGCAGGTTCTGTGTGAATAGTAGGAAGGATACACAGATATAGCATAATGGATCAAGACTGGTCTTTCATTCTCAGTACCAGCCAACAGTAACACAGCCAAGGCTAACAGGGTTGTGTTCATTAGAAAGAAATACTGAGTTCATCAGGGTTGTGTTCATCAGTGTTGTGTTCATCAGGGTTGTGTTCATCAGTGTTGTGTTCATCAGTGTTGTGTTCATCAGTGTTGTGTTCATCAGTGTTGTGTTCATCAGGGTTGTGTTCATCAGGGTTGTGTTCATCAGGGTTGTGTTCATCAGTGTTGTGTTCATCAGGGTTGTGTTCATCAGTGTTGTGTTCATCAGTGTTGTGTTCATCAGTGTTGTGTTCATCAGGGTTGTGTTCATCAGGGTTGTGTTCATCAAAATAAAATAAAACCGACTCGAACAGGGAGGGCCTACCTGGACCTGGTCCAATAAGAAAAACAATGGTTTTGAATTTTCATTTCAAAACATTTCGCCCTACTGAACAAAACCCAGGTTCCTCTGGATGGGTAACTGAGCTATACCCTTAGGGAAGGAGATCCACAAGGCACTTCAGTAATAACACCATCTTACCACCCCCCATCATTCACAGTGTTAGAGGCAGACTCAAGTCCCTCTTGTAGTATTAGACAGAGAAAGCATTGGAGAATTTGGTAGAGATAGAGAGCGAATGAAATGATTGATCACATGACAGAGCAGCACTGGCAGGTCTTGCGTTTGGGAGCCACATCGACCCCTCCCTCCGCCTCTCCCCTGGTAGCGGTCAGTGTCTCTGGGGCGGCTGGAGCCTGCTCCCCCAAGGCCAGGGTCTGGGCCTTGGATGGGAACAGCAGGGGCTCCTGCTCTGGCTCAGTCCGGGGCTCCACTAGGGACACCTCCAGGAACTGGCCCCCAGGGAGGATGGCTGATTCTGGGGCCACCGAGGCCTCCTCTTCCCCCTCGACTTCCACTTCAGTCTTCACTTCCACATCGCCCTCTGCCGGCTCGCCTGCAGCCTCTCCCTCTGCGTCGGGCCTGGGGGTGAGTAAGGTCTCAGAGTAGACGGGAACGGCAGCCACAATGCCATCTGGGGCCTGCAAGTCAGACAAAGGAGCTTCCTCTACTGGCTGTGCCTCTTCTTCTCCACCACTGTTTCCCACACCCTCCATCTGTCCTCCTAAATCTCCTATTACTGTGTCCATCTGTCCTTCTCCTAAATCTCTAGTTACTATGTCCATCTGTCCTTCTCCTAAATCTCCTATTACTGTGTCCATCTGTCCTTCTCCTAAATCTCTAGTTACTATGTCCCTCTGTCCTTCTCCTAAATCTCCTATTACTATGTCCATCTGTCCTTCTCCTAAATCTCCAGTTACTGTGTCCATCTGTCCTTCTCCTAAATCTCCTATTACTGTGTCCATCTGTCCTTCTCCTAAACCTCCAGTTACTATGTCCATCTGTCCTTCTCCTAAACCTCCAGTTACTGTGTCTGCCTCTGTCTCAGTCTCTTTTGCTACTTCTGAGGACTCTTCAGGAGTTGTCTCTGGTTTCGCCTTCTCAATTCCTCCTTCCTCAGGAGATTCTGACCTCTGATTGGACGCGGCCGAGTCTACTTCCTGTTCCTGACCCATAGAGGAAAGATCATTTGCCAGCTCGTCTCCCTCGTCATTGATAATCACTCGCTCCGCTCGCATCATGATCAGTCCTCCTTCCTCGATTACCGGAGCCTCGCCTGGCTCCGCCTCCGTGAACCCCAGGAACGTCATGGTTATGGCACCATCTTCAGGGACGACTGTCACTGGACCGTTGGTCCCGTTGTGCAGTCCGCCCTCCTCTGATGCATTGTGGGTAGCAGCTTGCCCCTCCCCCTCTCCTCTCCCATTGGTGAGGATCTCAGTTCGTTCCAATAGTGCTGCCTCAACTGTTCCTAAAACTGTGACAAGACAGACAGATCATAGTTAGGAAATGTTTCACTCATTTTCCCAGTCTTCTATCAGCAAGACCCTTGGCAAGGATGCACATGAATCTTACAAAGCTCTGGAAAGTCCAGCTAGAATAGTGAGCACGGAAGAAGCAGGAGAGTGGAACATTTGTAGAAACTTGGAGAAAGTTATGGAGAGTAAAGGAGAAAGACAAGAAAAGAGGCCGGCCAATGGGACGAGTGATATTAGAAATCTAAAAGAAGTGAAGAGAGAGCAGCTTCCAGAATCAACGCTGTTCTGGACTCATGACAGAAGGTCCTAATGATAGGAGTGACATTTCAGCACCAAGCCTAAGGCATGTTGCCCGTCCCTGTGACCCTGAATCCAACCAACCAGATCATTTCCACTGACTTGGCTTGTGTTGTGTGCTCTTTGCCCCATAGAAATAGAATTACTAGACCCATCATGGTGCAGCCAAACAGCAGTGGTCTAAAGGAATTTTCACGTTCTAGAAATTATATTTCTATGCTTTCCCCTGATAACTTCACACATGAGATTCTTCATCAGCATCAATTTATATGTATTCCATCTCATTCAAATGCATAGATACTGTATGCATGTATGAACTTCCACTGACGAATTAATACAACGTATTGCCTTTGTAATACAAATACCATCAAAAGGCCAGTACAGTCTGTAGTGTCTTCTGGGACTACAACCCATTTCAATTGATTCAGAGTGAAGGATGAAGAGTGAAGGATGAAGAGTGAAGGATGAAGGATGAAGATGTGAAGGATGAAGAGTGAAGGATGAAGGATGAAGAGTGAAGGATGAAGGATGAAGAGTGAAGGATGAAGAGTGAAGGATGAAGGATGAAGAGTGAAGGATGAAGAGTGAAGGATGAAGGATGAAGAGTGAAGGATGAAGAGTGAAGGATGAAGAGTGAAGGATGAAGAGTGAAGGATGAAGGATGAAGAGTGAAGGATGAAGATGTGAAGGATGAAGAGTGAAGGATGAAGGATGAAGATGTGAAGGATGAAGAGTGAAGGATGAAGAGTGAAGGATGAAGAGTGAAGATGTGAAGGATGAAGAGTGAAGGATGAAGATGTGAAGGATGAAGGATGAAGATGTGAAGGATGAAGAGTGAAGGATGAAGATGTGAAGGATGAAGATGTGAAGGATGAAGAGTGAAGGATGAAGATGTGAAGGATGAAGAGTGAAGGATGAAGAGTGAAGGATGAAGAGTGAAGGATGAAGATGTGAAGGATGAAGATGTGAAGGATGAAGATGTGAAGGATGAAGATAACATTGTTAACCCCTTACCGGATTCAGCCTCTACTTCTTCCTGTCCATTCTCCAAGATAACTGCTTGGTCTGCTTCTGTGGGAATATATGGAAATAAGACTCTTTTTAAATCAGTGTTTATTAAGCCCAACATTCAACTGTCCCGATTCTGTTCAAATCTATTGGGTTATTTACGATGTCTTTTTACCACACATCACATTCATTACCAACTCAAACAGAAACAAAGATGTATTATTTTATCTTTCAACAATTCAATTGATTGGGTCAAGTAATATCAAGCTAGTGGAGCAACGACTGCTACCAGCGGTTGCCCACAGTAACCGGTGATGACAGCTAGACAGTCGCTCATTCATTCAGAGACGGGTGACACCTACCTGCTGTAGCCTCCACCACCACCGCTGCATTCTATTGGAGGAGACAGACAGGGGCGGGGTTAGACACTCCAACCACATACCATTCTTTTATTATTTTCAGTCTCAAGTTGTAACCGTGACCCTAGATGAGGAATGCCATTATAAAAGGGGAGATGAGCAATGTCATTCACGCATTTTCAACCCACAAGAGGGAGCTAATGAGACTTTAGGGCCCAGCATCCACCAGCGACTACTCAATACTAAATATACCTACTTTAAAAAAGTAGACTCAGTGAAATGACGTTGCCACAAGCAGCGCCGCAGATTTTGAGATGAGTGAGATGCAAAGACTTCCCTCTCACACAAAAGCTCAGTGTTGAGGGTAGCCCCATCTCTGCCATGCCACAAAAACCCCCACTATCATACGAGTCAACCTTCACCGGTCTGCTCCTTGGCTACGAGACTAAACGACACGCTCGGCGTGCGATTCCCGTCTCTACAACCTCTAAAATCAAAGGTTAGGAGAAGAAATACAAACATAAGAACAAAAGACTTGAAGAGGAGGAGAATTCTTTGTTGTAAAATACAAGGTCATTCTGAGGTAAACAGTCACAGTTGCCTTGAGGTGGAGCGATCACACGTCTAAGTGGTACATTGTTGATGCAAGGAGGGCTTGGTCTTGGTAAAGCTCCTGCCTCTGAACGAGAGGTGCTACATCAAAGCTGCATGGTACATTGTTGATGCAAGGAGGGCTTGGTCTTGGTAAAGCTCCTGCCTCTGAACGAGAGGTGCTACATCAAAGCTGCATGGTACATTGTTGATGCAAGGAGGGCTTGGTCTTGGAAAAGCTCCTGCCTCTGAACGAGAGGTGCTACATCAAAGCTGCATGGTACATTATTGATGCAAGGAGGGCTTGGTCTTGGAAAAGCTCCTGCCTCTGAACGAGAGGTGCTACATCAAAGCTGCATGGTACATTGTTGATGCAAGGAGGGCTTGGTCTTGGAAAAGCTCCTGCCTCTGAACGAGAGGTGCTACATCAAAGCTGCATGGTACATTGTTGATGCAAGGAGGGCTTGGTCTTGGTAAAGCTCCTGCCTCTGAACGAGAGGTGCTACATCAAAGCTGCATGGTACATTGTTGATGCAAGGAGGGCTTGGTCTTGGTAAAGCTCCTGCCTCTGAACGAGAGGTGCTACATCAAAGCTGCATGGTACATTGTTGATGCAAGGAGGGCTTGGTCTTGGTAAAGCTCCTGCCTCTGAACGAGAGGTGCTACATCAAAGCTGCATGGTACATTGTTGATGCAAGGAGGGCTTGGTCTTGGAAAAGCTCCTGCCTCTGAACGAGAGGTGCTACATCAAAGCTGCATGGTACATTGTTGATGCAAGGAGGGCTTGGTCTTGGTAAAGCTCCTGCCTCTGAACGAGAGGTGCTACATCAAAGCTGCATGGTACATTGTTGATGCAAGGAGGGCTTGGTCTTGGTAAAGCTCCTGCCTCTGAACGAGAGGTGCTACATCAAAGCTGCATGGTACATTGTTGATGCAAGGAGGGCTTGGTCTTGGTAAAGCTCCTGCCTCTGAACGAGAGGTGCTACATCAAAGCTGCATGGTACATTGTTGATGCAAGGAGGGCTTGGTCTTGGTAAAGCTCCTGCCTCTGAACGAGAGGTGCTACATCAAAGCTGCATGGTACATTGTTGATGCAAGGAGGGCTTGGTCTTGGTAAAGCTCCTGCCTCTGAACGAGAGGTGCTACATCAAAGCTGCATGGTACATTGTTGATGCAAGGAGGGCTTGGTCTTGGTAAAGCTCCTGCCTCTGAACGAGAGGTGCTACATCAAAGCTGCATGGTACATTGTTGATGCAAGGAGGGCTTGGTCTTGGAAAAGCTCCTGCCTCTGAACGAGAGGTGCTACATCAAAGCTGCATGGTACATTATTGATGCAAGGAGGGCTTGGTCTTGGAAAAGCTCCTGCCTCTGAACGAGAGGTGCTACATCAAAGCTGCATGGTACATTGTTGATGCAAGGAGGGCTTGGTCTTGGAAAAGCTCCTGCCTCTGAACGAGAGGTGCTACATCAAAGCTGCATGGTACATTGTTGATGCAAGGAGGGCTTGGTCTTGGTAAAGCTCCTGCCTCTGAACGAGAGGTGCTACATCAAAGCTGCATGGTACATTGTTGATGCAAGGAGGGCTTGGTCTTGGTAAAGCTCCTGCCTCTGAACGAGAGGTGCTACATCAAAGCTGCATGGTACATTGTTGATGCAAGGAGGGCTTGGTCTTGGTAAAGCTCCTGCCTCTGAACGAGAGGTGCTACATCAAAGCTGCATGGTACATTGTTGATGCAAGGAGGGCTTGGTCTTGGAAAAGCTCCTGCCTCTGAACGAGAGGTGCTACATCAAAGCTGCATGGTACATTGTTGATGCAAGGAGGGCTTGGTCTTGGTAAAGCTCCTGCCTCTGAACGAGAGGTGCTACATCAAAGCTGCATGGTACATTGTTGATGCAAGGAGGGCTTGGTCTTGGTAAAGCTCCTGCCTCTGAACGAGAGGTGCTACATCAAAGCTGCATGGTACATTGTTGATGCAAGGAGGGCTTGGTCTTGGTAAAGCTCCTGCCTCTGAACGAGAGGTGCTACATCAAAGCTGCATGGTACATTGTTGATGCAAGGAGGGCTTGGTCTTGGTAAAGCTCCTGCCTCTGAACGAGAGGTGCTACATCAAAGCTGCATGGTACATTGTTGATGCAAGGAGGGCTTGGTCTTGGTAAAGCTCCTGCCTCTGAACGAGAGGTGCTACATCAAAGCTGCATGGTACATTGTTGATGCAAGGAGGGCTTGGTCTTGGTAAAGCTCCTGCCTCTGAACGAGAGGTGCTACATCAAAGCTGCATGGTACATTGTTGATGCAAGGAGGGCTTGGTCTTGGAAAAGCTCCTGCCTCTGAACGAGAGGTGCTACATCAAAGCTGCATGGTACATTGTTGATGCAAGGAGGGCTTGGTCTTGGAAAAGCTCCTGCCTCTGAACGAGAGGTGCTACATCAAAGCTGCATGGTACATTGTTGATGCAAGGAGGGCTTGGTCTTGGAAAAGCTCCTGCCTCTGAACGAGAGGTGCTACATCAAAGCTGCATGGTACATTGTTGATGCAAGGAGGGCTTAGTCTTGGTAAAGCTCCTGCCTCTGAACGAGAGGTGCTACATCAAAGCTGCATGGTACATTGTTGATGCAAGGAGGGCTTGGTCTTGGTAAAGCTCCTGCCTCTGAACGAGAGGTGCTACATCAAAGCTGCATGGTACATTGTTGATGCAAGGAGGGCTTGGTCTTGGTAAAGCTCCTGCCTCTGAACGAGAGGTGCTACATCAAAGCTGCATGGTACATTGTTGATGCAAGGAGGGCTTGGTCTTGGAAAAGCTCCTGCCTCTGAACGAGAGGTGCTACATCAAAGCTGCATGGTACATTGTTGATGCAAGGAGGGCTTGGTCTTGGTAAAGCTCCTGCCTCTGAACGAGAGGTGCTACATCAAAGCTGCATGGTACATTGTTGATGCAAGGAGGGCTTGGTCTTGGTAAAGCTCCTGCCTCTGAACGAGAGGTGCTACATCAAAGCTGCATGGTACATTGTTGATGCAAGGAGGGCTTGGTCTTGGTAAAGCTCCTGCCTCTGAACGAGAGGTGCTACATCAAAGCTGCATGGTACATTGTTGATGCAAGGAGGGCTTGGTCTTGGTAAAGCTCCTGCCTCTGAACGAGAGGTGCTACATCAAAGCTGCATGGTACATTGTTGATGCAAGGAGGGCTTGGTCTTGGTAAAGCTCCTGCCTCTGAACGAGAGGTGCTACATCAAAGCTGCATGGTACATTGTTGATGCAAGGAGGGCTTGGTCTTGGTAAAGCTCCTGCCTCTGAACGAGAGGTGCTACATCAAAGCTGCATGGTACATTGTTGATGCAAGGAGGGCTTGGTCTTGGTAAAGCTCCTGCCTCTGAACGAGAGGTGCTACATAAAAGCTGCATGGTACATTGTTGATGCAAGGAGGGCTTGGTCTTGGTAAAGCTCCTGCCTCTGAACGAGAGGTGCTACATCAAAGCTGCATGGTACATTGTTGATGCAAGGAGGGCTTGGTCTTGGTAAAGCTCCTGCCTCTGAACGAGAGGTGCTACATCAAAGCTGCATGGTACATTGTTGATGCAAGGAGGGCTTGGTCTTGGTAAAGCTCCTGCCTCTGAACGAGAGGTGCTACATCAAAGCTGCATGGTACATTGTTGATGCAAGGAGGGCTTGGTCTTGGTAAAGCTCCTGCCTCTGAACGAGAGGTGCTACATCAAAGCTGCATGGTACATTGTTGATGCAAGGAGGGCTTGGTCTTGGTAAAGCTCCTGCCTCTGAACGAGAGGTGCTACATCAAAGCTGCATGGTACATTGTTGATGCAAGGAGGGCTTGGTCTTGGTAAAGCTCCTGTCTCTGAACGAGAGGTGCTACATCAAAGCTGCATGGTACATTGTTGATGCAAGGAGGGCTTGGTCTTGGTAAAGCTCCTGTCTCTGAACGAGAGGTGCTACATCAAAGCTGCATGGTACATTGTTGATGCAAGGAGGGCTTGGTCTTGGTAAAGCTCCTGCCTCTGAACGAGAGGTGCTACATCAAAGCTGCATGGTACATTGTTGATGCAAGGAGGGCTTGGTCTTGGTAAAGCTCCTGCCTCTGAACGAGAGGTGCTACATCAAAGCTGCATGGTACATTGTTGATGCAAGGAGGGCTTGGTCTTGGTAAAGCTCCTGCCTCTGAACGAGAGGTGCTACATCAAAGCTGCATGGTACATTGTTGATGCAAGGAGGGCTTGGTCTTGGTAAAGCTCCTGCCTCTGAACGAGAGGTGCTACATCAAAGCTGCATGGTACATTGTTGATGCAAGGAGGGCTTGGTCTTGGTAAAGCTCCTGCCTCTGAACGAGAGGTGCTACATCAAAGCTGCATGGACGTATTATTATGGGATGTATTATTCCTCTGAAAGGAGCCTCGTCGGTCAGGACTGGTGGGAAGAACGGACGTAATGATCGGGGCTACTTGTTCTAGCATGTATTCTAGCTAGCCCATTCAATTGGTCTGCGTGCATCAGTGAGTGTTTGTGTGCGTTACTCACAGCTTGGCCATCCTAATTCTCTCTGTGTCTGTAGGTGTGTGTAGGTGCGCACATTTTAGTGCCAGATGTCCTCACAAGAGTAGTAAACCAAGTGAGGCCAGTCCTGACTTGTAAAAAAATATATTTTAGGATTAGAATTAGAGTTTAGGGGGGAAATGTGAATCAATTGTTGGTCCCCAAAAGGTCTTCACAAGTATAGTAAGACGGTTTGTGTGTCACTCACAGCTCGGCCATCTTCCATCTGCTGCTCCAGTTTCTCCTCCTCCTCCGTTAACCGTTGACTCTCTGTCTGCAACCTGACACACACACAGACACACAGTTCTTTAGCGTTCAGTTCCAACCTCAGCCAGAACAAACCATTCACTTTTAACCTCACATTGATAAAAAGGTAGTGCTATAAGAAACTTACAATACATGTAAATACACTACGAGGTACAGAGACTATAACCCCTACGAGGTATAGAGACTATAACCCCTACGAGGTACAGAGACTATAACCCCTACGAGGTACAGAGACTATAACCCCTACGAGGTGCAGAGACTATAACCCCTACGAGGTGCAGAGACTACAACCCCTACGAGGTGCAGAGACTATAACCCCTACGAGGTGCAGAGACTATAACCCCTACGAGGTGCAGAGACTATAACCCCTACGAGGTGCAGAGACTATAACCCCTACGAGGTATAGAGACTATAACCCCTACGAGGTACAGAGACTATAACCCCTACGAGGTATAGAGACTATAACCCCTACGAGGTATAGAGACTATAACCCCTACGAGGTACAGAGACTATAACCCCTACGAGGTACAGAGACTATAACCCCTACGAGGTGTAGAGACTATAACCCCTACGAGGTACAGAGACTATAACCCCTACGAGGTACAGAGACTATAACCCCTACGAGGTACAGAGACTATAACCCCTACGAGGTGCAGAGACTACGACCCCTACGAGGTACAGAGACTACGACCCCTACGAGGTACAGAGACTACGACCCCTACGAGGTACAGAGACTACGACCCCTACGAGGTACAGAGACTACGACCCCTACGAGGTACAGAGACTATAACCCCTACGAGGTACAGAGACTATAACCCCTACGATGTACAGAGACTATAACCCCTACGAGGTGCAGAGACTATAACCCCTACGAGGTGCAGAGACTACGACCCCTACGAGGTACAGAGACTATAACCCCTACGAGGTACAGAGACTATAACCCCTACGAGGTGCAGAGACTACGACCCCTACGAGGTGCTGAGACTACGACCCCTACGAGGTGCTGAGACTACGACCCCTACGCCGTGCAGAGACTACGAGCCCTACGAGATGCACAGACTACGAGCCCTACGAGGTGCAGAGACTACAACCACTACGAGCTGCAGAGACTACGACCCCTACGAGGTGCAGAGACTACGACCCCTACGAGGTGTAGAGACTATAACCCCTACGAGGTGTAGAGACTATAACCATTACGTCGTGCAGAGACTACGAGCCCTACGAGGTGCAGAGGCTACGACCCCTACAAGGTGCTGAGACTACGACCCCTACGCCGTGCAGAGACTACGAGCCCTACGAGATGCACAGACTACGAGCCCTACGAGGTGCAGAGACTACAACCACTACGAGGTGTAGAGACTACGACCCCTACGAGGTGCAGAGACTACGACCCCTACGAGGTGCTGAGACTACGACCCCTACGCCGTGCAGAGACTACGAGCCCTACGAGATGCACAGACTACGAGCCCTACGAGGTGCAGAGACTACAACCACTACGAGGTGTAGAGACTACGACCCCTACGAGGTGCAGAGACTATGACCCCTACGAGGTGTAGAGACTATAACCATTACGAGGTGTAGAGACTATAACCATTACGAGGTACAGAGACTATAACCCCTACAAGGTGCAGAGACTATAACCCCTACGAGGTATAGAGACTATAACCCCTACGAGGTGTAGAGACTATAACCACTACGAGGTGTAGAAACTATAACCCCTACGAGGTACAGAGACTATAACCCCTACGAGGTACAGAGACTATAACCCCTACGAGGTATAGAGACTATAACCACTACGAGGTGTAGAGACTATAATCCCTACGAGGTGCAGAGACTATAACCCCTACGAGGTGTAGAGACTATAACCACTACGAGGTGTAGAGACTATAACCCCTACGAGGTGCAGAGACTATAACCCCTACGAGGTGCAGAGACTACGACCCCTACGAGGTACAGAGACTATAACCCCTACGAGGTACAGAGACTATAACCCCTACGAGGTGCAGAGACTACGACCCCTACGAGGTGCTGAGACTACGACCCCTACGAGGTGCTGAGACTACGACCCCTACGCCGTGCAGAGACTACGAGCCCTACGAGATGCACAGACTACGAGCCCTATGAGGTGTAGAGACTATAACCCCTACGAGGTGTAGAGACTATAACCCCTACGAGGTGCAGAGACTATAACCCCTACGAGGTGTAGAGACTATAACCCCTACGAGGTGTAGAGGCTATAACCACTACGAGGTGTAGAGACTATAATCCCTACGAGGTGCAGAGACTATAACCCCTACGAGGTGTAGAGACTATAACCCCTACGAGGTGCAGAGACTATAACCCCTACGAGGTGCAGAGACTACGACCCCTACGAGGTACAGAGACTATAACCCCTACGAGGCACAGAGACTATAACCCCTACGAGGTGCAGAGACTACGACCCCTACGAGGTGCTGAGACTACGACCCCTACGAGGTGCTGAGACTACGACCCCTACGCCGTGCAGAGACTACGAGCCCTACGAGATGCACAGACTACGAGCCCTACGAGGTGTAGAGACTATAACCCCTACGAGGTGTAGAGACTATAACCCCTACGAGGTGCAGAGACTATAACCCCTACGAGGTGTAGAGACTATAACCCCTACGAGGTGTAGAGGCTATAACCACTACGAGGTGTAGAGACTATAATCCCTACGAGGTGCAGAGACTATAACCCCTACGAGGTGTAGAGACTATAACCACTAAAGTCAGAGATGGGTGTATAATCTGAAGCTGGGATCTAACAAACAGCCACAACCCTAGACAGACAACATGGAGAGTAAAGAATGTCTTAGAGAATAAGAGTCTTCATACAGCTACGGTGTAGACTATGAGGTGAGGCTGGCCTCCAACAAACACACTGCACGTACAGCACAACACATATAAGAGTTGAGAGTATAGAAAGCCCTAGAAAGAAAGTGTGGTGAGTATGGTATCTATGGTGTGAACCAAGCATCGAGAGTATCTAATAAGTATCTAGCCCTATACAGGTAACGTAGTGAGTATACATGTAGCCCTATACAGGTAATGTAGTTAGTATACAGGTAGCCCTATACAGGTAATGTAGTGAGTATACAGGTAGCCCTATACAGGTAATGTAGTGAGTATACAGGTAGCCCTATACAGGTAACGTAGTGAGTATACAGGTAGCCCTATACAGGTAATGTAGTGAGTATACATGTAGCCCTATACAGGTAACGTAGTGAGTATACAGATAGCCCTATACAGGTAATGTAGTGAGTATACAGGTAGCCCTATACAGGTAATGTAGTGAGTATACAGGTAGCCCTATACAGGTAATGTAGTGAGTATACAGGTAGCCCTATACAGGTAATGTAGTGAGTATACAGGTAGCCCTATACAGGTAATGTAGTGAGTATACAGGTAGCCCTATACAGGTAATGTAGTGAGTATACAGGTAGCCCTATACAGGCAATGTAGTGAGTATACAGGTAGCCCTATACAGGTAACGTAGTGAGTATACAGGTAGCCCTATACAGGTAACGTAGTGAGTATACAGGTAGCCCTATACAGGTAACGTAGTGAGCATACAGGTAGCCCTATACAGGTAATGTAGTGAGTATACAGGTAGCCCTATACAGGTAATGTAGTTAGTATACATGTAGCCCTATACAGGTAATGTAGTTAGTATACATGTAGCCCTATACAGGTAATGTGGTGAGTATACAGGTAGCCCTATACAGGTAATGTAGTGAGTATACAGGTAGCCCTATACAGGTAATGTAGTGAGTATACAGGTAGCCCTATACAGGTAATGTAGTGAGTATACAGGTAGCTCTATACAGGTAATGTGGTGAGTATACATGTAGCCCTATACAGGTAATGTGGTGAGTATACATGTAGCCCTATACAGCTAATGTAGTGAGAATGGGGTATATAATAGGAGATTCCTACTTGTCTATGTGTTGCTCCATCTCCTGGGCCTGGGAGCCCCACAGCGGGGAACGAGGCTCTGAGGATGTGGGGGAAGAGGGGCCGTCCATCAGCCACTGGTCTCTAAGAGACTTCCTCTGGATGGAGAAAGAAAGCGCGAGAGAGGGAGGGAGGACACAGGGAGAGAGAGAGGGAGGACACAAGGAGAGAGGACACAGGAAGAGAGGGAGGACACAAGAAGAGAGGACACAGGAAGAGAGGGAGGACACAGGAAGAGAGGGAGGACACAAGAAGAGAGGGAGGACACAAGAAGAGAGGGAGGACACAAGAAGAGAGGGAGGACACAAGAAGAGAGGGAGGACACAAGAAGAGAGGGAGGACACAAGAAGAGAGGACACAGGAAGAGAGGGAGGACACAAGAAGAGAGGGAGGACACAAGAAGAGAGGGAGGACACAAGAAGAGAGGACACAGGAAGAGAGGGAGGACACAAGAAGAGAGGGAGGACACAAGAAGAGAGGACACAGGAAGAGAGGGAGGACACAAGAAGAGAGGGAGGACACAAGAAGAGAGGACACAGGAAGAGAGGGAGGACACAGGAAGAGAGGGAGGACACAAGAAGAGAGGGAGGACACAAGAAGAGAGGACACAGGAAGAGAGGGAGGACACAGGAAGAGAGGGAGGACACAGGAAGAGAGGACACAGGAAGAGAGGGAGGACACAGGGAGAGGGGGAGGGGGGACACAAGGAGAGAAAGAGAAGCATGTGAGTCAACATTGTCAACTTCATAGGCATCATCCAAATCATGCACTCCTACTCAGACACAACATGAGCTTAATGCAACATGGCATTGTCTTTAAATCTGACAGGTTTGTCTTCATTCTCACACACTATTGTTATGTTGTCAGCCGGTGGCTGTGACCTTTAAACCTCCCCATCCAATCAGCTTAGGTCACATCTCTCTAACAGGTGTCCCATCGCTTTAACACTCCAATAAAGCCCTCAACAGGTGTCCCATTCATTTAACACTCCAATAAAGCCCTCAACAGGTGTCCCATCCCTTTAACACTCCAATAAAGCCCCCAACAGGTGTCCCATTCATTTAACACTTCAATAAAGCCCTCAACAGGTGTCCCATCCCTTTAACACTCCAATAAAGCCCTCAACAGGTGTCCCATCCCTTTAACACTCCAATAAAGCCCTCAACGGGTGTCCCATCCTTTTAACACTCCAATAAAGCCCTCAACAGGTGTTCCATCCCATATCCCATACATTCATACAGGAACACACTCCTTTCTGCCCCAAGTGTGCACTTGCTCACCTCACCTTATCGATGTAAGATTACTAGCCTATGCTTACACCAATCCAATGCTTTTAAATGCATGAGGGGGAGTGAATGAGTACACACTTTTGCGAGCAAGGTAACGAATTGGGACACAGGGTCTCTCCTATCCCACCACTGCCTTCCCCTCCCCCTCTCCTCTCCGCTGGCCCCCTCTCACCACCACAGCTGAAGGTGAAATGCACAGCAGAGCACTGACAGGAAGTCTGCAGAGAGCACTTCCTTCCTGTTTCTGTCGCGGCACAGGTCCTCTCAGAGTGCCAAAATGTGTGTTTGCAGAACACCTCCCTCTAACCCAACAGGACTAATATGAAGTTCAATTAAATGTATTGTATTCTCATTCTAAGAAATACCTCATCAAGAGGGCCAGAGGTTTGATTGGTGGGTAAAAACCCAGAAATTCAGATTAGTAAAAAGATGTGATGGGTCCGTACTCCAAAAGATGTCGCATAAACCTTACTACATTTAATGATAAAATAATATGTATTTTGACTGCATCAGGGATAGAGTACACAGACGTTTCAGCTTTACAGTGTGTAGGTACTGAAGACAAAGAGTGCGGACAGCCTCGCAACTTTTTGCATAATTAAGAAATACCCATCGTCCTCCAAGAGTGGCTGAAAACAAAAACAGTCCACCTCCTTCCCCCAGAGGACTAAAATCAGATCAGGTTACATGATTATAACAATTAGAAGGCTATAGCACCTCTGTTGAACTGCGAGGCAGCAACTTTATAGGCGACTTTTACACTACCTTCAGAGTATGCCGCTTCAATGAGTCTGTTCCCTTAATAGACGACCTCTTTAAAAACGGTCCATTTAAATGCATTTCACTGAGTGGACTTTGCAGTTAGCATTGCGTGGCTTCTTCTTATTCATGTTAGGCCACTTTAATAGCCCTTTTAAAGCTGGGGGGGGGTGATAGCAGGCTGTAATTGACCTCTGAGGAAGTCTAGAGACCACTGCTGGTGACAGCCATTGAGAGGTCAATACTACCTTTACCTCTGAGGAGTACAGAGCAGGGTTTGTTCCTTCGGTAGTCGACACAGTACAGTTGCAGACAAGAGGCATTATTGTAGGCTAGAAGTTAGCCAACCAAAAATGGTGGTTTATGCAAGTTCGTTACAATTTAGCCTCATAAGGGTGGTTGGGGGAATCATTCTTGGAGGTGGATCCAGATAGCAGACTAAGGCAGACCAGTCACCTGAAACCAGTTTCTCATTGGGTGTACACAAGCACACAACAAGGATTTGAGGAATGCGCCCCAGGGCAGTGGGAACGCCAATCTGGAAGTGGTGTGAAAACAATGGAGCCGTCCAGTGCAGAGAGCAGAGCACGTAAACACACGCAAACCATTCTAGTGAAGGAAGGACAAACCTCCAAACTCTGGCAGGCCGTTTCAGGAAGGGTGTGTGTGTTCTCAAGTAGACTAGGAGTGTTGCTTGGAATGGAGTTTGGAACTGAAGTAGGCCCCTTGCTAACAAGCTGGAATGAGTCCGTAGAGTTTTGGCGGAACAACATTATGGCTACATTCTACATTTGTGGGGAAAGAAGAATGAATGCGGGGGTTCTGTCCAGTATCCACCACCATATTCACAGAGAGCCTGTGTGTCTGAGTGTCTGAGTGTCTGTGTGTCTGAGTGTCTGAGTGTCTGAGTGTCTGAGTGTCTGAGTGCCTGTGTGTCTGAGTGTCTGAGTGTCTGAGTGTCTGTGTGTCTGAGTGTCTGAGTGTCTGTGTGTCTGAGTGTCTGAGTGTCTGAGTGTCTGTGTGTCTGTGTGTCTGAGTGTCTGTGTGTCTGTGTGTCTGAGTGTCTGTGTGTCTGAGTGTCTGAGTGTCTGTGTGTCTGAGTGTCTGAGTGTCTGAGTGTCTGTGTGTCTGAGTGCCTGTGTGTCTGAGTGTCTGAGTGTCTGAGTGTCTGTGTGTCTGAGTGTCTGAGTGTCTGTGTGTCTGAGTGTCTGAGTGTCTGTGTGTCTGAGTGTCTGAGTGTCTGTGTGTCTGAGTGTCTGAGTGTCTGAGTGTCTGAGTGTCTGAGTGCCTGAGTGTCTGTGTGTCTGAGTGTCTGAGTGTCTGTGTGTCTGAGTGTCTGAGTGTCTGAGTGTCTGTGTGTCTGTGTGTCTGAGTGTCTGTGTGTCTGTGTGTCTGAGTGTCTGTGTGTCTGAGTGTCTGTGTGTCTGAGTGTCTGAGTGTCTGAGTGTCTGTGTGTCTGAGTGCCTGAGTGCCTGTGTGTCTGAGTGTCTGAGTGTCTGTGTGTCTGAGTGTCTGAGTGTCTGTGTGTCTGTGTGTCTGTGTGTCTGTGTGTCTGTGTGTCTGAGTGTCTGTGTGTCTGTGTGTATGTGTGTCTGAGTGTCTGTGTGTCTGTGTGTCTGTGTGCCTGTGTGTCTGAGTGCCTGTGTGTCTGTGTGTCTGAGTGTCTGAGTGTCTGAGTGTCTGTGTGTCTGAGTGTCTGAGTGTCTGAGTGTCTGTGTGTCTGAGTGCCTGAGTGCCTGAGTGTCTGAGTGTCTGAGTGTCTGAGTGTCTGAGTGTCTGAGTGTCTGTGTGTCTGTGTGTCTGTGTGTCTGTGTGTCTGAGTGCCTGAGTGTCTGAGTGTCTGAGTGTCTGAGTGTCTGTGTGTCTGAGTGTCTGTGTGTCTGAGTGTCTGTGTGTCTGTGGTCACTTTTCTGGCCATTTGACGTTACACTTCAGAATAAATAGTCCTACATAGTGAGAGGGGTGACTGGTCGGGGACAGTGAGAGGGGTGACGGGTCGGCGACAGTGAGATGGGTGACGGGGTCGGGGACAGTGAGAGGGGTGACGGGTCGGGGACAGTGAGAGGGGTGACGGGTCGGGGCCAGTGAGAGGGGTGACGGGTCGGGGACAGTGAGAGGGGTGACGGGTCGGGGACAGTGAGAGGGGTGACGGGTCGGGGACAGTGAGAGGGGTGACGGGTCGGGGACAGTGAGAGGGGTGACGGGCCGGGGACAGTGAGAGGTGGTGACGGGTCGGGGACAGTGAGAGGGGTGACGGGTCAGGGGACAGTGAGAGGGGTGACGGGCCGGGGACAGTGAGAGGGGTGACGGGTCAGGGGACAGTGAGAGGGTGATGGTCAGACCTTCAGAGTGTGTGTGTGTGTGTGTGTGTCACCTTGAGCTGCTGTAGCCTCAGCCGCTCCTCCTCCATCTCCCTCTTGGCCCTCTCCTGTTCCTCCTGCAGACGACGCTTCTCCTGAGAGAGAGGGGAGAGAGCGAGAGAGAGGGAGGAGAGTGTAAGAGAGAGGGAGAGAGAGAGGGGAGAAAGGGGGAGAGCAAGAGAGAGGGGGAGAGCAAGAGAGAGGGGGAGAGCAAGAGAGCAAGAGAGAGGGGGAGAGCAAGAGAGGGGAGAGCAAGAGAGAGGGGGAGAGCAAGAGAGAGGGGAGAGCAAGAGAGAGGGGAGAGCAAGAGAGAGGGGAGAGCAAGAGAGGGGAGAGCAAGAGAGAGGGGGAGAGCAAGAGAGAGGGGGAGAGCAAGAGAGAGGGGAGAGCAAGCAAGCAAGAGAGGGGGAGAGCAAGAGAGAGAGAGGATGGAGGGGTGAGGGGGCCCGAGAGAGAGAGGATGGAGGGGTGAGGGGGCCCGAGAGAGAGAGGATAGAGGGGTGAGGGGGCCCGAGAGAGAGAGGATGGAGGGGTGAGGGGGCCCGAGAGAGAGAGGATAGAGGGGTGAGGGGGCCCGAGAGAGAGAGGATGGAGGGGTGAGGGGGCCCGAGAGAGAGAGGATGGAGGGGTGAGGGGGCCCGAGAGAGAGAGGATAGAGGGGTGAGGGGGCCCGAGAGAGAGAGGTGGAGTGATAAACAAAGAGGAAGAAAATAGAAACAGAGGGAGAATAAAGAGAAAACAGAAAGAAGAGGTGAAGATGTAAAAGAAAAGAGGAGAACACCTGGTCAAACCTGTCACACAGGAACCCTCACCATAGAGAGGTGGTCACCCTGTCACTGTGTCTCCATGGAAATACTGTGGCGTTGTTTTACTGGGCTGAGGGAGGCTGCCTGGTGCGACACACTGCACTATGGGTAAATTATTCAGTAGCTACGGACAGACAGCGCAAGGAGCAGTGCTTAGTTTCCATGGGCCTGTATGTGTGGTTGTGTGTGTCAGGTGCTTGACTCACAGTGATCGCCTGCAGTCTCTGTTGGTACTTCTCTGCCTCGTCCATCTTCAATCTGTGTGACAAGAAGTTAAAGGTTATAGGTCACAGATATCATTTACCTTAGGAAGTAGTTCAAGTGCTGCTCTAGGAACAGTTTAGCCTTTAAGAGCACAATTAATACAGTTATATGGACAGGTGGGGACCTGATCCTAGATCAGCCCTGACCCAGAGATACCTGGAAGCCTTAGTTGTTTATCTGGACGTTTCTATCTAGCTTGTGTTGTTTCACATTACGTATCCCTTGTGACATGGCCTCGGGCATCACAAGGCAAGTGACTGTATAACTACATGTTTGTATCCTCACAGCTGACACACAGCGGGACAATATGACTAGCCTGACTTGGTACGTATGAACACAGCCTGGAGGATGTGCTGCACCCGCCAACCTTTATTATAGAGCCTTTGTTTCCTACAACGTAGAAACAGATCATATATGCCATTTAGCAGACGCTTTTATCCAAAGCCTGCATACATTTTACATACGGGTGGTCCCAGGAATTGAACCCACTATCCTGGCTTTTCAACCGCCATGCTCTACCAACTGATCTATAGAGGACCAGGAGATATATTTCTCCTGTGTAGAAACGACAGTGATATTTCCTACTCGCCAAGGGAATACTGGAGACTAGACCCCACGCACACAAAATGATCAAGTCCACTAGAAAAACATGACAATCACTAGTTTATACCTGCGATCTGGTGTAAAAAGCAACCCATCCCCACCTACTCTTCATTCTTCTACACACAGTTCCCATCCTCTGCTCCAAGCCTTAGAAAACTCCCTGATTACCTCCCTCAAACCCCAACCTCCCTGGTGTTTGGAGGCATTGGGGCTATGGACAGCTTATAACCAGCTTATGAGCCTCCGTAGGGACTACGCCGGGCCTCATGGGGAGCCAGGAATAGCAGTGAGGAGATAAACAAACCGTCTTTGATGAGGAGCATTGTTGAGCTCCCTACAGACCGAGTCTGATAATTAGATACAATATGATGATACGCAGCAGAGAGAGGGAGAGAGAAAGTTGGAGAAAACTTGCACAATGACTTCGTATTAGTCCAAGAGGGGTGGTGATCTCCTACATGCTTCTACGCCACATGAGGGCCAGTATGTAGACACTCCTTCCAGACCAGGTCCATACGCACTACACTGTTAACTCAATGACATTTACAAATCAAATTGTAAGTGTAGACTAACAGTGAAATGCTGACATACAGGTCCTTCCCAACAATGCAGAGATAACACAAGGAATAAATACACAATGAGTAACTAATATATATATATATATATATATATATATATATATATATATATATATATATATAGTGTCCGTTACAGTAGGTGAGAAACGTCATCTTATGGACCCACCACACTAGCTAGCGGTGGCTAACGTTTATTTGGTTGGCATGGCTTCAGTGCAAACACTCTCAGAGCCTTGGTGTGAAACACACACAGTGTGTAAAAGGATGTATATTTGCCTTGTGGGGAGGCTACATGGTTTCTGCTAGCGTAGCGTTAGCACTCGCTGTGGGAACAGGTGGTTGTATAGCAGGGGCAGTAGCGTATCTTAATCACGACGGGCCCAGGTGCCCCAAAACAATTACGGGCCCCTACCACCACCCATATTTCCCTTAAAATGTCAATGATTTTGTTGGTACGGCTGTGTGTTAATATTACTAAGCATTGTAACAGCAATGCACATTTGAAACTGTTACCAGAGAAGCCGCAATATAGAACAATATATTCAGCACAAATACAAACAAAAAAATCATTAAAATAACTTTTATCGGCAAATAATAGGCAATAGGTTTTATAATAGCCTATATTATAAAACATAAGTATATAGATCAATTTCTTGACAGAAACACAGCTAATGACCCAGGACATGTTCGCTGAAGTCGCGCACGGTGGCAAAACTGACATACCGCTATTTCAAATGATCTGCCTCCTGCAGAGGCCGATAGCAAAAACACCAGCAAATCAATCAAGAGGAGCATCCAAACAGATGTCTTAAATGGCAGAATGTCTCTTAACAGTATATGATACGCATGTGCTTACTAATTATTCATATAGCCTAGTTAAACGTATAGGCTATGATGACAATGAAATGGCTCAGTGGCCGTGCACCAAAACATGGTTTCCTAAGACAGATCGTGCATAGTCGAAGAATGACAAGCAATGTAGATTCATCTCAATAAATCTGGATTTAAATAGGCTGTCTGGGCAGCCTGCCCTGTAGAAAATAGAAGCTTACTCACTCATTTGATTGACATTCGACGGGCCTTGCGCTCAGCGAAGTCATTGACTAAGGCATTCAAATCCATGGTGCCGGCCCTGGTGATTTCAACGGACAGAACAGCCAACCCACTCAGTCTCTCCTGTCCCATGCTGCTCCTCAGGTATGATTGACTCGTTTTCATTTTGGAAAAGGAGCGCTCGGCACTGGCTACCGTTACAGGCAGAGTCATGAAAAGGAGCATCGCTGTAACTACTTCCCAAAATGTGACGGAATTGTAATGCACAATCCTGACCAGGTCTCTCAGCGTAGTGTGCTTGGCTATTTCCTTCTTACAAATAGGCCCTGAGAGAGAGTAATTGGCCAGGGAAGCTTGCTGATACATCTGTGCTGTGATGTTCAGCCAGTCAGGCCTGAGGTCTCGTAGAGCGCATCATCATCTGCGTTGGCCAGGGTCGTGGGATGGATGGATGGAGTCAAACAGACTCGACGTTGCCCGCAGACTTTTAAATCTGTTTGACAGCTGGTGGATAACGATGTCAATCTTTGCATTAAAGTTGTTGACTCTAAAACTACTCTCCCCAGAAGACAGTCGCTCGTCCTCATAAAACTGTTTCATCTCTGGCACATTTTTGACAGAGTTGTTGAGAGTCAGGTTAAGATTGTGCATTGCGCAATGCACATAAACAGCATGCGGCTCTTTATCTGATATTCTGGCCGGCACACGCCGGATAGACCCGGCTCATGTTAGCAGCTCCATCATACCCCTGCCCACGCCATTTTGAAATATCCAGCCCATTATCCTCTATGCTGCCTAGGATTTTATGTCGAGTCTCCAGAAATCCCAAAAACAACTGTGATGGTCAGATCTGTGGTGACATTATTTACATCCCTTATCAATCTCACATAGCGATGAACTTGGATTAACTGGTCTACTTTGGAAACATCCGGTCTGGTGTCCATAATAGAAAGAAAAGAAAAAATGGGTCTCCCTGAATGTCACATTTCACTCGCTCAGCGAAGATTTAAATCAGCTCATTTTGGATTTGAGGACGGGGATAGTTAACGGACCCTGAGGTAGTTAACGGATGACAGCAGTCCAATTATACTGAGAAAATTCCCACTGTTGGCTTTGCCTCAGCTTTTCACAGTGCCCTCTGAACGCCAAGTAACATGATGCAAGCGTGAAAGTTACATTAATAGGATAGGCGTCCCGCTAGCGGCACACCTCGACAACATCCGGTGGAATTGCAGAGCGCGAAATTCAAATTACATAAATATTTAACATTCTTGAAAATACAAGTGTTATACATCAAAATAAAGATGAACATCTTGTTAATCCAGGCTTTACGGCGAAAGCATACCCTGCAATTATCTGAGGACAGTGCCCCACTTACGCATACCCTGCAATTATCTGAAAAGCACTTACAAAAGCATACCCTGCAATTATCTGAGGACAGCGCCCCACTTACAAAAGCATACCCTGCAATTATCTGAGGACAGCGCCCACTTACAAAAGCATACAAAACATTTATCACAGCGCCCCACTTACAAAAAGCATACCCTGCAATTATCTGAGGACAGCGCCCCACTTACAAAAGCATACAAACATTTTCAAGCCAAAAGTCACAAAAAGTCAGAAATAGCAATAAAATTAATCACTTACCTTTGATGATCTTCATCTGGTTGCACTCACAAGAGTCCCTGTTTTGTTCGATAAAGTTCCTCTTTATGTCCCAAAAACTCAGTTTTGTTGGCATGTTTTGTTCAGTAATCCACTGGCTCAAAGGCGGTCACAACAGGCAGACGAATTCATCCTAATAGTACCGGTAAAGTTTGTCGAAACATGTCAAACAATGTTTATAATTCATCCTCGGGTTGTCTATTGTCTAAATAATCGATAATATTTCAACCGGACAATAGCGTCTTCAATTGAAAGGAAAAAGAACAAAGGGTGCGCATTTGGTCACGTGCTCAAAGGAGCTCTGGTTCATTCTGCATGCCACTTACAAAATGGTCTCATTCTTCCTAATTTTTCAGAATACAAGCCTGAAACAAATGTCTGACTGTTGACATTTAGTGGAAGTCATAGGAACTGCAATCTGGGTCCTAACCCAACAGAATGTATAGGCATTCAATTGAAAATTACACACATCCAAAATATCCCACTTCCTGGATGGATTTTCCTCAGGTTTTCGCCTGCCATATCAGTTCTGTTATACTCAGACATCATTTTAACAGTTTTGGAAACGCCAGAGTGTTTTCTATCCAAATCTACCAATTATATGCATATCCTAGCTTCTGGGCCTGAGTAAAAGGCTATTTGGGCAACTCAGTCATCCAAACTTACGAATACTGCACCCTATCCTAAAAAAGTTAACTATGCGCTGCAACACCTGTCGCCAGAAATGTGCTGCGTTACGCACGCCTTTCTCCATTTCTGCGTCAAAAGGTGCCATTGAGCTTCCACTGCTCATATACCAAACAGGCACCCATGTGAATCTGGGATGTCTCATGACATGCTATTTTGGATGTTAGATGGCACCAATCTCTCACCCCATTCACCCTCGCATCAGAGAAGAAAAGGGCACTCCAATCTCCGAACAGCCAGCAAAGATCACAATACGTGCAATCTAGCTTGGCCGAATAACATAGCCATGTAAGTGGTAATTTGATTCCAGCCTTGGTTGTAGTGGTGTAGTATGACTTGAAAAAACACCGCCTTTCGTCATCTCTTGGGAATGGGCCAGTAGGTTTACACGAGCCTAATGCAATAACATGCCATTTACCTTTTGCATCCACATTTGTTGCATAATGTCCTGTCAGTTGGATAGGTAAAAGGCCATCTGTCCCACTTCCACAGCCGCCACGATTCTAGCCTCGCCCTGCTCCTCTTCCTCCACGCCCGGGGATAGCTTGTCCGGCCTGGCTTGTGCTCAGGGTCGTATCCTCCGATATCTGACAACCTGTATCCTCCTCTGTCAAAGCTGCTTCTTCTGGCACGATGGAACAGCTTGGCCTTGGCTCACTTGACCCGCTAAAAGCTGCTGCTGGCGATGAGAAACCTACATCCTCTTCTGGTCCCGTTACATTGCTTGTGCTAGTAAACGGCTGCACTTGAACTGCATCTGAAAAATGAAACATTTTGATACCTCCTTTGCTTTCTCATTTTTGGCCTTTTGGGCTCCACTTTTAAATCCGTAATTTTTTTTTATTCTCGACTTTCTCTCTTTACTCATTTTTACGGCCGTTGTCTCGTTAGCTAGCTCAACGATGACAGAAACAACAACACTTTGGAAAGTATTTGCACAATGAATCCAAGAATGCATTTCATTATCTAAACATGGCATTGAAACTATTAAATAATATGATTTATTTAGCAAGTTAATTGGATTTATTGTCATCAATACACTAAAATATCACGCTGACGTATGTAGTGGCATCAGTGGGATCATTTATCATAAAGGCTACATTAAAGAAAGATCTTCTCATCAAATGGTAGACGTGATGGACCCGCATCAACAATTAATACTTGGGCACGGTGAGGCGGTATTCAAATTACATAGGGGGCCCGCAGCTCCAGGCCCGGGTACGTAGTGGGACGTGATGTGACTACATAGGGGCCCGCAGCTCCAGGCCGGGTACGTAGTGGGACGTGATGTGACTACATAGGGGGCCCGTAGCTCCAGGCCCGGGTACGTAGTGGGACGTGATGTGACCACATGTCAGTCTCTCACAGACACACGGTTACTCAGCAGTAATAGAAGGTTGTGGACGTGTCGTGCACAAGTACACATTGAGGTGGACGTGTTGGGGGTTGTGTCAAACTCACATGAGGGGTTTCTAGTCAAGTCTCAGATCAAATGATGAGGGTTAGGTTGGGAAAAGGCTAAATCAGTCCATACGGTGACATCACCGTGGCGATCAAACAGAGTTCAGCCACGCACACTGACACAATTACCCCTGTGTTGCCGTCGGCGACCGACGCAGCACGACACACTTCAAAGCAATGACTGTTTCTGCTCCATTTCCTCCTGACATTTGGAGTTAGAGGGGGACAGAGACCAGGCTGACCCTGAGAGGTTCAAACAGGAAACACACACACACACACCCGTTGTCCATTAGCACAGGTAGAGGTTGTACTTGCTAGTGGAGCATGTCAACACTACCTCAATTAGCGCAGTAATGTTAAGTAAATGTGCGTGTATGGCTTCATTTACATGCATGATGGTTTTAGGGTGCAGACAACAGTTGTACAGTAGTGGCTAAAGCATAAACAGACTGGGATCCTATCCAGGCTATTCCACTAGTACCCCGGGGTTCTGATCTGTACCTAGTAAGCTACTACTTAAGGCGTCATGCCATGGGATAAGACAATGGTTTACACTACAGTGGAGGTCGTACTGGAGCAATACACATTGCACTGAAGGTTGGGTCATTTGGGAGTGAAGATGAGATCGTAAAAGGGCTCACTTGTTGCCATGGAGACAGAGTTAATCCAATCTAGAGTGTGAATAAGTATATTTTAAGTCTGAGCGGCCCGGGGAAGTATTTTACTTTCCGAGAGGACTTCAACAAATCAGAATTATCTGGGTTCTACGCCCTAGCCTCTGGGAGGAAGTGCAACTGTGCTCGACTAGCCTTGACTGGCTACCTCTTGTCGACAGAAAGGAAGTCCGGTCTGGTGTGTGAATGTGAGAGAGATGCGTTGTGGAGATAAGGTGTGTGTGTGTCTGTGGGGTGGGGGTGCGGAGGGGGTGGACAGGCTTCAGCATTCAGCATCCAACACAACAAGACAGCCTTTCAAAGGATGCCGAATAGCACCATGGGCCCAACAAATAAAAATAAAGAATCAAGGCTTCTTCCTCTGTCTATCCGTGTCAGACACATTGCCACAGTCCAAGGCCATTGGAAACTGGCATCGCATCTCTCTCTGGGTGTTTGGGAAGAGGGAAAGAACACACACCAGTAAGTGTCCTCCAGACGATCAGCGACGAGCCATCCAATCACAAACACCCAGACCTCACACACATCCCCTGCTGTTGTTATTGGCTGCCGGTCAGGAGTTGATTGAAATAGACCCCACCAATCATAACAGAGTTCCTGGAAAGAGTCCTCATTCTTTATGTGTGTGAGAAAATAATCAAAGGCAATTCCTCTTTGTGTGTGTGTGTGTACACTCAATCATAGAGTCTGTAGCTTGAGGGGGCGATTTGATGCAAAGTGCTTTTTCATCACCCATAGATTTTTCAGTGCCTCACAGAGGGTCAGTCTGGTAGAGAAATCCTCTTTGTCATGGTTGTGCTGCTGGTTTAGATACAGACACCAACCTAGGAGGAGCCAGATAAATCAATCATAGTGTTGCGAGTGTGTGTGAGAGAGATGAGAAGAGTGTGTACGTGACCGAGTGTGTCTGATATACAGTACAAGTCAAATTTGGACACCTACTCATTCAAGGGTTTTTCTTTAATTTGACTATTTTCTACATTGTATGACATAACACATATGGAATCATGTAGTACGCAAAAAAAACAAGTTCAATTAAAGTAGCCACCCTTTGCCTTAATGACAGCTTTGCACACTCTTGGCACTCTCTCAACCAGCTTCATGAGGTTGTCACCTGGAATGCATTTCAATTACCAGATGTGCCATGTTAAATTGTATTTTGTGGAATTTATTTCCTTCTTAATATGTTTGCGCCAATCAGTTGTGATGTGACAAGGTAGGGGTAGTATACAGAAGATAGCCTTATTTGGTAAAAGACCAAGTCCATATTATGGCAAGAACGGCTCAAATAAGCAAAGAAACAAGAGTCCATCATTACTTTAAGATATGGTCAGTCAACACAGAACATTTCAAGAACTTTGAAAAAAAAACATCAAGCGCTATGATGAAACTGGCTCTCATGAGGACCACCACAGTAGTGGAAGACCCAGAGTTACCTCTGCTGCAGAGGATAAGTTCATTGGAGTTACCAGCCTCAGATATTGCAGCCCAAAGAAATGCTTCAGAGCTCAAGTAGCAGACACATCTCAACATCAACTGTTCAGAAGAGACGGCGTAAATCAGGCCTTCATGGTCGAATTGATGCAAAGAAACCACTACTAAAAAAGACACCAATAAGAAGAGACTTGCTTAGGCCAAGAAACACGGGCAATGGACATTAGACCGGTGGAAATCTGTTCTTTGGTCTGATGAGTCCACATTTGAGATTTTTTGTTCCAACCGCCGTGTCTTTGTGAGACGCCGAGTAGGTGAACGGATGATCTCTGCACGTGAAGCATGGAGGAGGTGGTGTGATGGTGCTTTGCTGGTGACACTGTCAGTGATTTATTTAGAATTCAAGGCACAATTAACCAGCATGGCTACCACAGCATTCTGCAGAGATACACCATCACACCTGGTTTGCGCTTAGTTGGACTGTCATTTGTTTTTCAACAAGACTATGACCCAAAAACACACCTCCAGGCTGTGTAAGGGCAATTTGACCAAGAAGGAGAGTGATGGAGTGCTGCATCAGATGACCTGGCCTCCACAAATCACCCGAACTCAACCCAATTGAGATGGTTTTGGATGAGAAGGACTGCAGAGTGAAGAAAAAGCAGCCAACAAGTGCTCAGCATTTTGGGAACTCCTTCAAGATGGTTGGAAAAGCATTCTAGGTGAAGCTGGTTGAGAGAATGCCAATTGTGCAAAGTTGTCATCAAGGCAAAGGGTGGCTAATTTGAAGAAACTAAAATATATTTTGATTTGTTTAACACTTTTTTGGTTACTACATGTATTTCATAGTTGATGTCTTCACTATTATTCCACAAAGTATAAAATAGTAAAAATAAAGAAAAACCCCTGAACGAGTAGGTATGGCCAAACTTATGACTGACACTTCATATATTGTGTGTGTGATGACAGGAATCTATGGTGTTTGCTTGGGCCAGATCCAACAGCACACTGCCCACTATAATGTCTTTGTGACAGGCTGGGTCAGGGGAATGTAAACACTGCATTCCTATTGAGCGGTGTTTGTATGTATGTGTATGCTGCAATAGCAGCCCAGTGTCAACAGTGAACAGACTGGGAGTGTGGCAGGGATCATCAAAGGAAACTACAGATCACTATTCTTAGTCATTTATCAAGTTACTCCACATAACAAATGTCTGGTGGATTCAATGACTTCCTACACACACACACACACACACGATTATTTCAGTATTGCATCATTATCTGCAACGGTGCTTGGAGTGCACAGTAATGTCATTATACAGTACATGACAAATAACATGTAGGTTTGTGTGGGATGTTTCCTCCTCTTCACAGTGTTGGGCTGTAAGGAGTCTCAGCCCAGGGTGCATCAATGCCCCTCTGTCAGGTGCTCCTTTGAGTACCGCACACACACACACAATAATGTCTCTGTTTGTCCAGGGGCCGGGCTTCTCCTCCTCCACCGCGCTCTCTGCAATATCCTCCACTGGTGCAGTGGAAACTAAGGTACAACACACACACACCACCCCTTCACTCACTGCCTACCTGATCCCTCAACCCTGGAGGCAGCTCTCTAAGCCTGGCCTACTGAACACTTCTCTGAGGGGAATTACCAGCTGAACTATCTGAGCTACACTGGCTGTGTCCCAATGGCACCCATTGCCTACATAGTGCACTACTTTTGACCAGAGCTCTATGGGCCTGGGTCAAAAGTAGTGTACTACGTAGGGAATAGGGTGCCATTGGGACGCATACAGTGAATTGAGGGGAGTTAAAAGGATAAAGTACCAGACAAAAAAAGTGTAACTTTTGCCATTGATCAGGCATAGAGCTGAGGGTTCTCTGTAGTTGGAGAGTAAGCCATGCTGACTGTCTAAGACTAAGCCATGAGAGAGAGAGAGAGAGAGAGAGAGAACAAGAGATGAGAGGACAACAACATTCTACTGAGACGGAGCAGGACACGACATGCTGTTGAAACACTGATGTCTGTGATTGTGTGTGTGTGTGTGTGTGTGTGTGTGTGTGTGTGTGTGTGTGTGTGTGTGTGTGTGTGTGTGTGTGTGTGTGTGTGTGTGTGTGTGTGTGTGTGTGTGTGTGTGTGTGTGTGTGTGTGTGTGTGTGTGGCTTATTTGAGTTATTCATAAGCCCTCATGTGTCAGGCTCGATATCTTCAGGAAATGTGGGAGTGTGTGTATATATAGAGGTGAGACAGGGGTGAAAGGTCAGCATGTAGGTCTCCTATCTAGAACCACTGTTTAAATACAACCTGACAGGTAACACAAATCCTAACACACACACACACGAGGTGAAGCACCAGTTGATTGACATAACCAGGAGAGGGGGAGGAGTCAGATAGAGGAGGAGTCGGAGAGACAGAACTGCTGGGTACATTATCATTTCTTTCTTTTCAAGGTTCTTACACGTTTGCTTTGGCAAAATGTTTGACTTTGTAAGTTGCTACACTTTCCATATCAATAAACTTTGTTTCTTGAATTTAATTGAAAGTGTGAGAGAGAAACAGAGTGAGCAAGGGAGAGAGAGCGATCGAGTGCGAGAGAGAATAAGATCAAGAGACTAACAGGGGCCCAGATTGAGACACCTGTTTTGACAAGACACCCGGGCTGCCTCACAGCACAAACATGTCACACACACGATTTCCAATTGTCGGCAGAAACGTTCAGATGTTT
>NW_025747422.1:37500-57487 GCF_021184085.1 Oncorhynchus gorbuscha | reverse complement strand
CCATCCATAACTCAGTCTGTATACCCCCCCATCCCATCCATAACTCAGCCTGTATGCCCCCATCCCATAGCATCAGCCTGTATGCCCCCCCATCGCATAACTCGGCCTGTATACCCCCATCCATAACTCGGCCTGTATACCCCCATCCATAACTCAGATCTCTGTATACCCCCCCATTCCATAACTCAGCCTGTATACCCCCATCCATAACTCAGCCTGTATACCCCCCATCCATAACTCCGTCTTATACCCCCCCCATCCTAACTCAGCCTGTATACCCCCATCCATAACTCAGCCTGCTTCTACCCCACCCCCATCCATAACTCAGCCTGTATACCCCCCATCCATAACTCAGCCTGTATACCCCCCATCCATAACTCAGCCTGTATACCCCCCATCCATAACTCAGCCTGTATATCCCCCCATCCATAACTCAGCCTGTATGCCCCCATCCATAGCTCGGCCTGTATACCCCCATCCATAACTCAGGCCTGTATGCCCCCCCAATCCATAGCTCAGCCTGTATGCCCCCCATCCATAACTCCAGTCTGTATACCCCCATCCATAACTCAGCCTGTATACCCCCCCATCCATAACTCAGCCTGTATACTACCCCCCATCCATAACTCAGCCTGTATACCCCCATCCATAACTCAGCCTGTAGCCCACCCCCATCCATAACTCAGCGCTGTATACCCCCCATCCATAACTCAGCCTGTATACCCCCCCATCCATAACTCAGCCTGTATACCCCCATCCATAACTCAGCCTGTCTATCCCCATCCATAACTCAGCCTGTATACCCCCCATCCATAACTCAGCCTGTATGCCCCCCATCCATAACTCAGCCTGTATACCCCCCATCCATAACTCAGCCTGTATACCCCCCATCCATAACTCAGCCTGTATACCCCCCCATCCATAACTCAGCCTGTATACCCCCCATCCATAACTCAGCCTGTATACCCCCCCATCCATAACTCAGCCTGTATACCCCCATCCATAACTCAGCCTGTATACCCCCATCCATAACTCAGCCTGTATACCCCCCCATCCATAACTCAGCCTGTATACCCCCCATCCATAACTCAGCCTGTATGCCCCCATCCATAACTCAGTCCTGTATACCCCCATCCATAACTCAGCCTGTATACCCCCCATCCATAACTCAGCCTGTATACCCCCCATCCATAACTCAGCCTGTATACCCCCCATCCATAACTCAGCCTGTATACCCCCCCATCCATAACTCAGCTCTGTATACCCCCCATCCATAACTCAGCCTACTTAGTACCCCCCATCCATAGCTCATACCTGTACACCCCCATCCATAACTCAGCCTGTATACCCCCCCATCCATAACTCAGCCTGTATACCCCCATCCATAACTCAGCCTGTATACCCCCATCCATAACTCAGCCTGTATATCCCCCCATCCATAACTCAGCCTGTATCCCCCCCATCCATAACTCAGCCTGTATGCCCCCCCATCCATAACTCAGCCTGTATACCTCCCATCCATAACTCAGCCTGTATACCCTCCATCCATAACTCAGCCTGTATACCCCCCATCCATAACTCAGCCTGTATACCCCCCATCCATAACTCAGCCTGTATGCCCCCATCCATAACTCAGCCTGTATACCTGTCCATAGCTCATCCCGTATACACCCCTATCCATGACTCAGCCTGTACCCCCATCCATAACTCAGCCTGTATACCCCCCATCCATAACTCAGCCTGTATACCCCCATCCATAACTCAGCCTGTATACCCCCCATCCATAACTCGGCCTGTATGCCCCCATCCATAACAGCCTTATCCCTAACTCAGCCTGTATACCCCCATCCATAACTCAGCCTGTATACCCCCATCCATAACTCAGCCTGTATACCCCTCCCTCAGCCATACCTCATAACTCAGCCTGTATACCCCCCATCCATAACTCAGTCTGTATACCCCCATCCATAACTCAGCCTGTATACCCCCCATCCATAACTCAGCCTGTATACCCATCCATAACTCAGCCTGTATACCCATCATAACTCAGTCTGTATACCCCCCATCCATAACTCAGTCTGTATACCCCCCATCCATAACTCAGCTCTATCCCCCCATCATAACTCAGCCTGTATACCCCCCCATCCATAACTCAGCCTGTATACCCCCATCCATAACTCAGCCTGTATACCCCCATCCATAACTCAGCCTGTATACCCCCATCCATAACTCAGCCTGTATACCCCCATCCATAACTCAGCCTGTATACCCCCCCATCCATAGCTCAGTCTGTATACCCCATCATAATCAGTGTATGCCCCCATCCATAACTCAGCCTGTATACCCCCATCCATAACTCAGCCTGTATACCCCCATCCATAACTCAGCCTGTATACCCCCATCCATAACTCAGCCTGTATACCCCCATCCATAACTCAGCCTGTATACCCCCATCCATAACTCAGCCTGTATACCCCCATCCATAACTCAGCCTGTATACCCCCATCCATAACTCAGCCTGTATACCCCCCATCCATAACTCAGCCTGTATACCCCCCATCCATAACTCAGCCTGTATACCCCCCATCCATAACTCAGCCTGTATACCCCCCATCCATAACTCAGCCTGTATACCCCCATCCATAACTCAGCCTGTATACCCCCATCCATAGCTCAGCCTGTATGCCCCCATCCATAACTCAGCCTGTATACCCCCCATCCATAACTCAGCCTGTATACCCCCCATCCATAACTCAGTCTGTATACCCCCATCCATAACTCAGCCTGTATACCCCCCATCCATAACTCAGCCTGTATACTGCCCCCATCCATAACTCAGCCTGTATACCCCCATCCATAGCTCAGCCTGTATACCCCCCATCCATAACTCAGCCTGTATACCCCCCATCCATAACTCAGCCTATATACCTCCCCCATCCATAACTCAGCCTGTATACCCCCCATCCATAACTCAGCCTGTATACCCCCCATCCATAACTCGTCTGTATACCCCCCATCCATAACTCAGCCTGTATACCCCCATCCATAACTCAGCCTGTATACCCCCATCCATAACTCAGCCTGTATACCCCCCATCCATAACTCAGCCTGTATACCCCCCATCCATAACTCAGCCTGTATACCCCCATCCACTCAACTCAGCCTGTATACCCCCATCCATAACTCAGCCTGTATACACCCCCATCCATAACTCAGCCTGTATACCCCCATCCATAACTCAGCCTGTATATCCCCCCATCCATAACTCAGCCTGTATACCCCCCATCCATAACTCAGTCTGTATACCCCCATCCATAACTCAGCCTGTATACCCCCCACATCCATAACTCAGCCTGTATACCCCCAATCCATAACTCAGCCTGTATGCCCCCCATCCATAACTCAGCCTGTATACCCCCCATCCATAACTCAGCTCTGTATACCCCCCATCCATAACTCAGCCTGTATACCCCCCATCCATAACTCAGCCTGTATACCCCCCATCCATAACTCAGCCTGTATACCCCCCATCCATAACTCAGTCTGTATACCCCCCATCCATAACTCAGCCTGTATACCCCCCATCCATAACTCAGCCTGTATACCCCCCCATCCATAACTCAGCCTGTATACCCCCCCCATCCATAACTCAGTCTCTGTATACCCCCCATCCATAACTCAGCCTGATATACCCCCCCATCCATAACTCAGCCTGTATACCCCCCATCCATAACTCAGCCTGTATACCCCCCATCCATAACTCAGTCTGTATGCCCCCCATCCATAACTCAGCCTGTATATCATTCATTTGCCCCCATCCATAACTCAGTCTGTATACGCCCCCCCATCCATAACTCAGCCTGTATACCCCCCATCCATAACTCAGCCTGTATATGCCCCCCATCCATAACTCAGTCTGTATACCCCCATCCGTAATCGCCTATGCATCCATAACTCAGCCTGTATACCCCCCATCCATAACTCAGCCTGTATACCCCCATCCATAACTCAGCCTGTATACCCCCCATCCATAACTCAGCCTGTATACCCCCATCCATAACTCAGCCTGTATACCCCCCCATCCATAACTCAGCCTGTATACCCCCATCCATAACTCAGCCTGTATACCCCCATCCATAACTCAGCCTGTATACCCCCCCATCCATAGCTCAGCCTGTATACCCCCCCATCCATAACTCAGCCTGTATACTCACCCCCATCCATAACTCAGCTGTATGCCCCCCATCCATAGCTCAGTCTGTATGCCCCCCATCCATAACTCAGCCTGTATACCCCCCATCCATAACTCAGCCTGTATACCCCCATCCATAACTCAGCTGTATACCCCCCATCCATAGCTCAGCCTGTATACCCCCCATCCATAACTCAGTCTGTATACCCCCCCATCCATAACTCAGCCTGTATGCCCCCCATCCATAACTCAGCCTGTATACCCCCATCCATAACTCAGCCTGTATATGCCCCCCCATCCATAACTCAGTCTGTATACCCCCCATCCATAACTCAGCCTGTATACCCCCATCCATAACTCAGTCTGTATACCCCCCATCCATAACTCAGCCTGTATACCCCCCCATCCATAACTCAGCCTGTATACCCCCCATCCATAACTCAGTCTGTATACCCCCCCATCCATAACTCAGCCTGTATACCCCCCATCCATAACTCAGCCTGTATACCCCCCATCCATAACTCAGCCTGTATACTCCCCATCCATAACTCCGGTCATGTATACTCCCCATCATAACTCAGCCTGTATGCCCCCACATCCATAACTCAGATCTGTTATACCCCCAATCCATAACTCAGTATGATATACCCCATCCATAACTCAGCCTGTATGCCTCTATCCATAACTCAGTGTATACCCCCATCCATAACTCAGCCTGTATGCCCCCCATCCATAGCTCAGCCTGTATACCCCCCATCCATAACTCAGCCTGTATACCCCCCATCCATAACTCAGCCTGTATACCCCCATCCATAACTCAGCCTGTATACCCCCCATCCATAACTCAGCCTGTATACCCCCCCATCCATAACTCAGCCTGTATACCCCCATCCATAACTCAGCCTGTATACCCCCCATCCATAACTCAGCCTGTATACCCCCCATCCATAACTCAGCCTGTATACCCCCCATCCATAACTCAGCCTGTATACCCCCATCCATAACTCAGCCTGTATACTGCCCCCATCCATAACTCAGCCTGATATACCCCCCCCATCCATAACTCAGCCTGTATAAATCCCTCATCCATAACTCAGCCTGTATACCCCCCCATCCATAACTCAGTCTGTATACCCCCATCCATAACTCAGCCTGTATACCCCCCCATCCATAACTCAGTCTGTATACCCCCCCATCCATAACTCAGCCTGTATACCCCCCATCCATAGCTCAGTCTGTATACCCCCCATCCATAACTCAGCCTGTATGCCCCCCATCCATAACTCAGTCTTATACCCCCCCATCCATAACTCAGCCTGTATACCCCCATCCATAACTCAGCCTGTATGCCCCCATCCATAACTCAGCCTGTATACTCCTCCCCATCCATAACTCAGCCTGTATACCCCCCATCCATAACTCAGCTCTGTATACCCCCCATCCATAGCTCATATTGCCCCCATCCATAGCTCGGCCTGTATCCCCCATCCATAACTCAGTCTGTATACCCCCCATCCATAACTCGGCCTGTATGCCCCTCATCCATAACTCAGTCTGTATACCCCCATCCATAACTCAGTCTGTATACCCCCCCATCCATAAGCTCAGTCTGTATACCCCCCATCCATAACTCGGCCTGTATACCCCCATCCATAACTCAGTCTGTATGCCCCCATCCATAACTCAGCCTGTATACCCCCCATCCATAACTCAGCCTGTATACCCCCCATCCATAACTCAGCCTGTATACCCCCATCCATAACTCAGCCTGTATACCCCCATCCATAACTCAGCCTGTATACCCCCATCCATAACTCAGCTATATATACCCCCATCCATAACTCAGCCTGTATACCCCCCATCCATAACTCAGCCTGTATACCCCCCATCCATAACTCAGCCTGTATACCCCCCATCCATAACTCAGCCTGTATACCCCATCCATAACTCAGCCTGTATACCCCCATCCATAACTCCCAGTCTGTATGCCCCCATCCATAACTCAGCCTGTATACCCCCCCCCATCCATAACTCATTATATTGTATGCCCCCATCCATAACTCAGCCTGTAATGCCCCCATCCATAACTCAGCCTGCTATACCCCCATCCATAACTCATTATGTATGCCCCATGGCTCATTATATTATGCCCCCAAATCCAGCCCCCAGTGTATACCCACCCCCATCCATAACCCCCAAGCCTGTATGCCCCCATCCATAACTCAGCCTGTATACCCCCATCCATAACTCAGCCTGTATACCCCCCATCCTGGCATAACCCCAAATCAGCCTGTATTGCAGTATACCCCCCATCCATAACTCAGCCTGTATATGCCCCCATCCATAACTCAGCCTGTATACCCCCATCCATAACTCAGCCTGTATACCCCCCATCCATAACAAGCCTGTATGCCCCCATCCATAACTCAGCCTGTATACCCCCATCCATAACTCAGCCTCATATACCCCCATCCATAACTCAGCCTGTATACCCCCATCCATAACTCCAGCTCTCTTATCCATAACTCAGCCCCCCCATCATAACTCAGCCCATAACTCAGCCTGTATACTTCCCATCCATAACTCAGCCTGTAGCTTCATACCCCCATCCATAACTCAGCCTCCATAACTCAGCCTGTGGTATCTTCTATAATCCCATGGGACCATAACTCAGCCTGTATACCCCCATCCCATAACTCTGAGCACTTCAGTTTCATCTATAATCCCCCCCATCCATAACTCAGCCTGTATACCCCCCCATCCATAACTCAGCCTGTATACTTCTATCCATAACTCAGCCTGTATACACATCATAACTCAGCCTGTATACCCCCATCCATAACTCAGCTGTATACCCCCATCCATAACTCAGCCTAAGCAATTTCCTCATCCATAACTCTCTGTATACCCCCATCCATAACTCAGCCTGTATACCCCCCCATCCATAACTCAGCCTGTATACCCCCCATCCATAACTCAGCCTGTATACTCCATAACTAGCCTGTATACCCCCATCCATAACTCTCAGTTTGTATACCCCCCATCCATAACTTTCAGTTTGTATGCCCCCTATCTATAATTTCAGTTTTGTACCCCCATCCATAACTCAGTTTGTATATTGTGCCTATAATCTCCATGGCTCAGCTGTATGCCCCCAGTCCATACAATACTCATAACTCAGCCTGTATGCCCCCATCCATAACTCAGTTCTCATCCATAACTCAGCCTGTATGCCCCCCATCCATAACTCAGCCTGTATACTCCCCCATCCATAACTCAGCCTGTATATCCATAACTCAGCCCCCCCCGTCCATAACTCAGCCTGTATACCCCCCCATCCATAACTCAGCCTGTATACCCCCATCCATAACTCAGCCTGTATACCCCCTATCCATAACTCAGTTTGGGATACCCCCCGTCCATAACTCAGCCTTGTATACCCCCATCCATAACTCAGCCTGTATACCCCCCATCCATAACTCAGCCTGTATACCCCCATCCATAACTCAGCCTGTATACCCTCCCATCCATAACTCAGCCTGTATACCCCCATCCATAACTCAGCCTGTATACCCCCATCCATAACTTCAGCTTGTATACCTCTATCCATAATCAGCTCCCCCATCCATAGCTCTGTATACTCTATCCATAATCAGCTCTATACCCCCATCCATAACTCAGCCTGTATACCCCCCATCCATAACTCAGCCTGTATACCCCCATCCATAACTCAGCCTGTATACCCCCCCATCCATAACTCAGCCTGTATACCCCCCCCCATCCATACTTCTATCCATAACTCAGCCTGTACCCCCATCCATAACTCAGCCTGTATACCCCCTCTCATCCATAACTCAGCCTGTATACCCCCATCCATAACTCAGCCTGTATACCCCCATCCATAACTCAGCCTGTATACCCCCATCCATAACTCAGCCTGTATACCTCTATCCATAACTCACCCCCATCCATAACTCAGTTTGTATACCCCCATCCATAACTCAGCCTGTATACCCCCATCCATAACTCAGCCTTATATTTCCATCCATAACTCAGCCTGTATACCCCCCCATCCATAACTCAGCCTGTATACCCCCCCATCCATAACTCAGCCTGTATACCCCCATCCATAACTCAGTTTGTATATGCCCCATCTATACCAGCCTGTATATGCCCCCCCATCCATAACTCAGCCTGTATACCCCCATCCATAACTCAGCCTGTATACCCCCATCCATAACTCAGCCTGTATACCCCCATCCATAACTCAGCTCTGTATACCCCCCCGTCCATAACTCAGCCTGTATACCCCCCCATCCATAACTCAGCCTGTATGCCCCCCCCCATTTGTATACTTCTATCTATAATCAGCCTGTATATTTCTATCTATAATCTCCAGTTTGTATACTTCTATCTATAATCAGCCCCCATCCATAACTCCAGCCTGCTTTATACTTCCATCCATAACTCAGTTTATACCCCCATCCATAACTCAGTTTGTATACCCCCTATCATAATCCATAACTCAGCCTGTATACCCCCCCCCATCTATAACTCAGTTTGTATACTTCTATCCATAACTCAGCTTGTATACCCCCTATCCATAACTCCCAGTTTGGGATACCCCATCCATAATCTCAGCTTGTATACCCCCATCCATAACTCAGCCTGTATACCCCCATCCATAACTCAGCCTGTATACCCCCATCCATAACTCAGCCTGTATACCCCCCATAACTCAGCATATTTCATCCAACTCAGCCTGTATACCCCCATCCATAACTCAGCCTGTATACCCCCATCCATATAACTCAGTTATACCCCCATCCATAACTCAGCCTATATACCCCCATCCATAACTCAGCCTGTATGCCCCCATCCATAACTCAGCTCTGTATACCCCCCCCATAACTCAGCCTGTATATGCCCCTATCCATAACTCAGCCTGTATACCCCCCCGTTTGTATATTTCTATCCATAACTCAGCCTGTATACCCCCCATCCATAACTCAGCCTGTATACCCCCCCATCCATAACTCCAGCTCGTATGTATGCCCCCATCCATAATTCAGTTTGTATATTTCTCCCCGTCCATAACTCAGTTTGTATACCCCCATCCATAATCTCAGTTGTATACCCCCATCCATAACTCCAGCCTGTATACCCCCATCCATAACTCAGCCTGTATACCCCCATCTATAACTCAGTTTGTAACTTATCCGTAATCGTCAGTTTGGGATACTTCCATCCATAACTCCGGCCTGTATACCCCCATCCATAATTTCAGCCTGTATACCCCATCCATACTCCAGCCTGTGCCCCCATCCATAACCTGTATACCCCCCCATCCATAACTCAGCCTGTATACCCCCATCCATAATCTCAGCCCTGTATACCCCCCCCATAATCCAGTAGCCTGTATACCCCATCCATAACTCAGTCTGTATACCCCCCATCCATCCATAATCCATAACTCAGCCTGTATACCCCCCCCATCCATAACTCAGCCTGTATACCCCCATCCATAACTCAGCCTGTATACCCCCATCCATAACTCAGCCTGTATACCCCCATCCATAACTCAGCCTGTATACCCCCCCATCCATAACTCAGTTGTATACCCCCATCCATAACTCAGCCTGTATACCCCCCCATCCATAACTCAGCCTGTATACCCCCCATCCATAACTCAGCCTGTATACCCCCCATCCATAACTCAGCCTGTATACCCCCATCCATAACTCAGCCTGTATACTTCCCCCCATAACTCAGACTGTATACCCCCGTCCATAACTCAGCCCCCCCATCCATAACTCAGCCTGTATACCCCCCATCCATAACTCAGCCTGTATACTATCCATAACTCCCCCCCATCCATAACTCAGCCTGTATACCCCCCATCCATAACTCAGCCTGTATACCCCCCCATCCATAACTCAGCCTGTATACCCCCCCATCCATAACTCAGCCTGTATACCCCCATCCATAACTCAGCCTGTATACCCCCATCCATCTCAGCCTGTATAACCATAACTCAGCCTGTATACCCCCATCCATAACTCAGCCTGTATACCCCCCCATCCATAACTCAGCCTATATAATTCTATCTATAACTCAGTTTGTATACTTCCCATCCATAACTCAGCCTGTATACCCCCATCCATAACTCAGCCTGTATACCCCCATCCATAACTCAGCCTGTATACCCCCCATCCATAACTCAGCCTGTATACCATCCATAACTCAGCCTGTATACTTCCATCCATAACTCAGCCTGTATACCCCCATCCATAACTTCAGCCTGTATACCCCCATCCATAACTCAGCCTGTATACCCCCATCCATAACTCAGCCTGTATACCCCCATCCATAACTCAGCCTGTATACCCCCCCATCCATAACTCAGTTTGTATACTTATCCATCCATAACTCAGCCTGTATACCCCCATCCATAACTCAGCCTGTATACCCCCATCCATAACTCAGCCTGTATACCCCCATCCATAACTCAGCCTGTATACCCCCCCATCCATAACTCAGCCTGTATACTTCCATCCATAACTCAGCCTGTATACTTTCCATCCATAACTCAGTTTGTATACTTTCCCCCATCCATAACTCAGTTTGTATACCCCATCCATAACTCAGCCTGTATACTTCCCCATAATTCATAACTCAGTTTGTATACCCCCATCCATAACTCAGTTTGTATACTTCTATCCATAACTCAGCCTGTATACTTCTATCCATAACTCAGCCTGTATACCCCCATCCATAACTCAGCCTGTATACCCCCATCCATAACTCAGTTTGTATACTTCTATCTATAATTCAGCCTGTACTTCTATCCCCCATCCATAACTCAGCCTGTATACCCCCCCATCCATAACTCAGCCTGAGTATACCCCCCCCCATCCATAACTCAGCCTGTATACCCCCATCCATAACTCAGCCTGTATACCCCCCATCCATAACTCAGCCTGTATACCCCCCCATCCATAACTCAGCCTGTATACCCCATCCATAACTCAGCCTGTATACCCCCATCCATCAGCCTAGAGAACCATAGACAGAGAAATCGATTCAGAACAAGAGACCTGCTTGATGTAATACACACACACACACACACACACACACACACACACACACACACACACACACACACACACACACACACACACACACACACACACACACACACACACACACACACACACACACACACACACTGAGGTGACAGAAGAGAGGGACTGTGTGTCCAGCCAAACTATTCTTGTGTTCTGTCACACACACACACACACACACACACACACACACACACACACACACACACACACACACACACACACACACACACACACACACACACACACACACACACACACACACAGCCAGATGTTGAGTCTGTGGTGTTACATTCTAGGACAGGGTCATCAATCAGTCAGTCCACGGTTTGACACAGTTGGGCTGAGCCAATCTGTCACTGTTGCTAGTGGTTGTTGTCCTGCTCTTAGAGTGACATTATGAAGTTTAACCCTCTCTCCTCTCTCCTTCCCTCCCTTCTTCCCGTGTCTCCTTCTCTACTGTCCCGTCATCCTCCATTCTCCTCTTCCTGTCTCTCCTTCTCTACTGTCCCGTCTTCCTCCATTCTCCTCTTCCTGTCTCTCCTTCTACTGTCCCCGTCATCCTCCCTTCTCCTCTTCCTGTCTCTCCTTCTCTACTGTCCCGTCATCCTCCTTCCTCCTCTTCCTGTCTCTCCTTCTCTACTGTCCCGTCATCCTCCCTTCTCCTCTTCCTGTCTCTCCTTCTCTACTGTCCCGTCATCCTCCCTTCTCCTCTTCCTGTCCTCCTTCTATCTACTGTCCCGTCATCCTCCCTTCTCCTCTTTCCCTGTCTCTCCTTCTCTACATTGTCCCGTCATCCTCCATTCTCCTCTTCCTGTCTCTCCTTCTCTACTGTCCGCGTCATCCTCCCTTCTCCTCTTCCTGTCTCTCCTTCTCTACTGTCCCGTCATCCTCCCTTCTCCTCCTGTCTCTCCTTCTCTACTGTCCCGTCATCCTCCATTCTCCTCTTCCTGTCTCTCCTTCTCTACTGTCCCGTCATCCTCCCTTCTCCTCTTCATGTCTCTCCTTCTCTACTGTCCCGTCTTCCTCCATTCTCCTCTTCCTGTCTCTCCTTCTCTACTGTCCCGTCTTCCTCCATTCTCCTCTTCCTGTCTCTCCTTCTCTACTCTCCCGTCATCCTCCCTTCTCCTCTTCCTTTCTCTCCTTCTCTACTGTCCCGTCATCCTCCTTCTCCTCTTCCTGTCTCTCCTTCTCTACTGTCCATTTTCCTCATCCTCCTTCTCCTCTTCCTGTCTCTCCTTCTCTACTGTCCTGTCGATCATCCTCCCTTCTCCTCTTCCCTGTCTCTCCTTCTCTACTGTCCCGTCATCCTCCCTTCTCCTCTTCCTGTCTCTCCTTCTCTACTGTCACGTCTTCCTCCATTCTCCTCTTCCTGTCTCTCCTTCTCTACTGTCCTGTCATCCTCCCTTCTCCTCTTCCTGTCTCTCCTTCTCTACTGTCCCATCATCCTCCCTTCTCCTCTTCCTGTCTCTCCTTCTCTACTGTCCGTCATCCTCCATTCTCCTCTTCCTGTCTCTCCTTCTCTACTGTCCCATCATCCTCCATTCTCCTCTTCCTGTCTCTCCTTCTCTACCCTTGCATAGTCTTCCTCCATTCTCCTCTTCCTGTCTCTCCTTCTCTACTGTCCTGTCATCCTCCCTTCTCCTCTTCCTGTCTCTCCTTCTCTACTGTCCCGTCATCCTCCATTCTCCTCTTCCTGTCTCTCCTTCTCTACTGTCCTGTCATCCTCCCTTCTCCTCTTCATCTCCTCCTCCCTCCTCTCTTTCTGTCTCTTCTTCTCTCCTGTAGGTTCTACTCCTCCCATACATCTCCACCAATAGGATGATAGCACAGACATCCATCACTCCCTTCGTCGCTGCCTCACCCGTCTCCACATACCAGGTGAGGGGGATGGGGGGTGTTGTGTCTATGTGGAGGTGGGAGATGGGTGTTAGGCAAGTCTTAGTACACACTCTCTCAAATAAGACATATTGACTATTTTATACAGACCCCACATCTCCCCCTTCCCTTTCTCTCTATCTCTGTTTCTTCTATCTCTCTCTCACTCAATCTCCCTCTCTCTCTCTCTCTCTCTCTCTCTCTCTCTCTCTCTCTCTCTCTCTCTCTCTCTCTCTCTCTCTCTCTCTCTCTCTCTCTCTCTCTCTCTCTCTGTCTCTGTCTCTGTCTCTGTCTCTTGCATTGGGGATACTGCTGTAGTATTGTATTATATTGGGGAGATGAAAGCAGTGAGTCTGGTCCAGAAGGATGAGTCTTTAATGATGAAACTGCTGCATAGATGATGTAATTATACCGCAATATAACAATATAACTCTCTAAGACTGTCATGTATTACTGTAATTATACCACAATAAAACAATATAACTCTCTCAGACTGTCATGTATTACTGTAATTATACCACAATAAAACAATATAACTCTCTAAGCCTGTCATGTTTTACTGTAATTATACCGCAATATAACAATATAACTCTCTAAGCCTTTCCTGTTTTACTGTAATTATACAGCAATATAACAATATAAGTCTCTAAGACTCATGTATTACTGTAATTATACAGCAATATAACAATATAACTCTAAGCCTTTCCTGTTTTACTGTAATTATACAGCAATATAACAATATAACTCTCTGACTGTCATGTTTTACTGTAATTATACAGCAATATAACAATATAACTCTCTAAGACTGTCATGTATTACTGTAATTATACAGCAATATAACAATATAACTCTCTCTCTGTCTTTCCTGTTTTACTGTAATTATACAGCAATATAACAATATAACTCTCTAAGACTGTCATGTATTACTGTAATTATACAGCAATATAACAATATAACTATCTCTGTCTTTCCTGTTTTACTGTAATTATACAGCAATATAACAATATAACTCTCTCTGTCTTTCCTGTTTTACTGTAATTATACAGCAATATAACAATATAACTCTCTAAGACTGTCATGTTTTACTGTAATTATACAGCAATATAACAATATAACTCTCTAAGACTGTCATGTATTACTGTAATTATACAGCAATATAACAATATAACTCTCTGTCTTTCCTGTTTTACTGTAATTATACAGCAATATAACAATATAACTCTCTGTCTTTCCTGTTTTACTGTAATTATACAGCAATATAACAATATAACTCTCTGTCTTTCCTGTTTTACTGTAATTATACAGCAATATAACAATATAACTCTCTGTCTGTCCTGTTTTATGTCTCTCCACAGGTCCAGAATACATCCTGGATGCCTCATCAACAGTATGTTATGCAACCTACCGTGAGTACAACCCAGCCATCACAATAGTGTGTGTGTGTGTGTGTGTGTGTGTGTGTGTGTGTGTGTGTGTGTGTGTGTGTGTGTGTGTGTGTGTGTGTGTGTGTGTGTGCGTGAGCTGAGTTACTTTATCTACTTTATCTCACATATTTCTCCTGAATGAGAACCTCAGAGGAGGACAACATGAGCTGTAGTATTGATGTAGTACTGATATATATATGCCATTTAGCAGACGCTTTTATCCAAAGCGACTTACAGTCATGTGTGCATACATTCTACGTATGGGTGGTCCCGGGGATTGAACCCACTACTCTGGCGTTACAAGCGCCATGCTCTACCAACTGAGCTACAGAAGGATGAGGTAATACTGATGAAGTGGTTCTTTGTGTTCAACATCATCATCATCATAACAAAAACTATTGCTACTGAAAGCTTAATTAGCATCATTAAAAAAATACAATTCCCATTTTCTTCCCATAAAAAAAAATAAATGCAAGCACATTGGATGCCTATATGTATCACTCGTATATTCAAGACTTTCGAGACACTCGTCCTTTACGGGAGGCTTTATTCAAGAATATTTGGAGTGTTCCTTGGCCTGGTGCTGGGGTCACATGGTTTCAGGCTGCTCACTGTTGAAAGGTCTGGTAGTAGCGAGGTAGGGAGGTGGAAGTGCTCATTCCAGGATTGCTGAACCCCTGAGGTAGCTGGTTGTTGTTGTGTGCTCCGGGGACCTGGGGTGCATGAAGTTGTGGGGGCTGCAGGAAGGTGAGTCCTCCTGGGGCCTGATAGGGTAGGGGCTGGAGGAGGAGGCGGCACAGTGGAGGTGGAGGTAGACGGGTAGCCCATCACCAGACCTCCCATACTCATATGAGCACTGTAGGGAGGCAGGCTGAACGGCAAGAAGCCCAGAAGAGGACCCAGGTCCATGTTAGCAGCGCACGACAGCTCGGCTGAGGAGAGAGCGGGGCTCCTGGACAGAAGGTGAGGGTCCCCAGCCACTGGGCCACCCTGGGTTTCTGAAAGCACTTCCCTCTGAGGGAGGCGGAGGAGGAGGTAGAGGAGGAGGCTGTGGTCAGGTGTGGAGGCAGCCCGCTCTGCAGGTCCATTAGGAAGCTCTCCATGTCAGTGCGGGGATATGAGGTAGATCCATGCTGATACCTAGCCATGTGGCCATAATGCTGCTGTTGCTGCTGGGGGAGGTGGTGGTGGGGATGGGGAGAGGGGCCTGGCATGTGGAGGCCCACCCCATGGCCGTGGACAGGGAACCCTGCATGAGGGAGTGGTGTTGATGGCCCATGCCTGGATTGGAAATGGTCTGCAGGGGGTAACTGCTGTACATGTCAATGGGGAAGGCCTCTACATGCTCCTTGGAGGAGGGTCCCATGCTGCATTGCACCGGACTTGGCTCTTCCTTTACGGGCCCAGGTGTGGTGGGGGCTGGTGTGGGGGTGGTGGTTGTGGGCTCCTGGACGTGGCTCTTCTTCAGGTGGCGCGTCAGATGGTCCCTGCGACCAAATCGCTGGGCGCAGCGCGGGCACAGAAAGTCACGGCGGCCCGTGTGCACCACCGCGTGACGCCGCACATCCTTGCGAGTGTAGAAGCGCCGGTCGCAGCGCTCGCACGAATACTTCCTCTCCCTGACGGTGGCGGTGACCTCCAGTGGCGGAAGCCTGTCGGTGTGGCTCCCTAACTGCTCCAGCAGGGCAGGCGCCCCCTCTTGGCAATGGAGCTCCCCAGGGATGGTGGCGCTGGAGGCAGGGGCGTGGGCGGCCAGCAGGTGGCGCCGGTAGCCCAACTGAGTGCTGTACTGTTTGCCACACTCCTGGCAGTGGAAAACCTGCCTGTTGGCGTCGTGGGCCAGGTCTGGTAGTAGCGAGGTAGGGAGGTGGAAGTGCTCATTCCAGGATTGCTGAACCCCTGAGGTAGCTGGTTGTTGTTGTGTGCTCCGGGGGACCTGGGGTGCATGAAGTTGTGGGGGCTGGAATAGTACTGATGTAGTCAGCTGTAGTATTGATGTAGTCTGCTGTAGTCTGGAATAGTATTGATGTAGTCTGCTGTAGTACTGATGTAGTCTGCTGTAGTCAGCTGTAGTATTGATGTAGTCAGCTGTAGTATTGATGTAGTCTGCTGTAGTATTGATGTAGTCTGCTGTAGTATTGATGTAGTCTGCTGTAGTATTGATGTAGTCTGCTGTAGTATTGATGTAGTACTGATGTAGTATTGATGTAGTCTGCAGCAGTATTGATGTAGTACTGATGTAGTATTGATGTAGTCTGCTGTAGTATTGATGTAGTACTGATGTAGTCTGCTGTAGTACTGATGTAGTCTGCTGTAGTATTGATGTAGTCTGCTGTAGCATTGATGTAGTCTGCAGCAGTATTGATGTAGTCTGCTGTAGTATTGATGTAGTACTGATGTAGTATTGATGTAGTCTGCTGTAGTATTGATATAGTCTGGAATAGTACTGATGTAGTCAGCTGTAGTACTGGTGTAGTCTGGAATAGTATTGATGTAGTCTGCAGCAGTATTGATGTAGTCTGCTGTAGTATTGATGTAGTCTGCTGTAGTATTGATGTAGTCTGCTGTAGTATTGATGTAGTCTGCTGTAGTATTGATGTAGTCTGCTGTAGTATTGATGTAGTCTGCAGCAGTATTGATGTAGTCTGCTGTAGTATTGATGTAGTACTGATGTAGTATTGATGTAGTCTGCTGTAGTATTGATGTAGTCTGCTGTAGTATTGATGTAGTCTGCTGTAGTATTGATGTAGTCTGCAGCAGTATTAATGTAGTCTGCTGTAGTATTGATGTAGTACTGATGTAGTATTGATGTAGTCTGCTGTAGTATTGATGTAGTACTGATGTAGTCTGCTGTAGTACTGGTGTATTCTGCTGTAGTACTGATGTAGTATTGATGTAGTATTGATGTAGTATTGATGTAGTCTGCTGTAGTATTGATGTAGTATTGATGTAGTCTGCTGTAGTATTGATGTAGTACTGATGTAGTCTGCTGTAGTACTGATGTAGTACTGATATAGTATTGATGTAGTATTGATGTAGTCTGCTGTAGTATTGATGTAGTACTGATGCAGTCTGCTGTAGTACTGATGTAGTCTGCTGTATTATTGATGTAGTACTGATGTAGTATTGATGTAGTACTGATGTAGTCTGCTGTAGTACTGATTTAGTCTGCTGTAGTATTGATGTAGTACTGATGTAGTCAACTGTAGTATTGTTGTAGTCTGCTGTAGTATTGATGTAGTCTGCTGTAGTACTGATGTAGTATTGATGTAGTCAACTGTAGTATTGTTGTAGTCTGCTGTAGTATTGATGTAGTACTGATGTAGTCTGCTGTAGTACTGATGTAGTCTGCTGTAGTATTGATGTAGTACTGATGTAGTCTGCTGTAGTATTGATGTAGTATTGATGTAGTCTGCTGTAATATTGATGTAGTCTGCTGTAATATTGATGTAGTCTGTTGTAATATTGATGTAGTCTGGAATAGTACTGATGTAGTCAGCTGTAGTATTGATGTAGTCTGCTGTAGTATTGATGTAGTCTGATGTAGTATTGATGTAGTCTGCTGTAGTATTGATGTAGTACTGATGTAGTCTGGAATAGTACTGATGTAGTCAGCTGTAGTACTGGTGTAGTCTGGAATAGTATTGATGTAGTCTGCTGTAGTATTGATGTAGTCTGCTGTAGTATTGATGTAGTCTGCTGTAGTATTGATGTAGTCTGCAGCAGTATTGATGTAGTCTGCTGTAGTACCGATGTAGTCTGGTAGAGGGTCTGGGCCCTACAGGTCTGGTAGAGAGGTAGAGAGGGTCTGGGCCCTACAGGTCTGGTAGAGAGGTAGAGAGGGTCTGGGACCTACAGGTCTGGTAGAAAGCATCTGGGCCCTACAGGTCTGGTAGAAAGCATCTGGGCCCTACAGGTCTGGTAGAGAGGGTCTGGGCCCTACAGGTCTGGTAGAGAGCGTCTGGGCCCTACAGGTCTGGTAGAGAGTGTCTGGGCCCTACAGGTCTAGTAGAGAGGTAGAGAGCGTCTGGGCCCTACAGGTCTGGTAGAGAGGTAGAGAGGGTCTGGGACCTACAGGTCTGGTAGAAAGCATCTGGGCCCTACAGGTCTGGTAGAAAGCATCTGGGCCCTACAGGTCTGGTAGAGAGGGTCTGGGCCCTACATGTCTGGTAGAGAGCGTCTGGGCCCTACAGGTCTGGTAGAGAGTGTCTGGGCCCTACAGGTCTGGTAGAGAGGGTCTGGGCCCTACAGGTCTGGTAGAGAGGGTCTGGGCCCTACAGGTCTAGTAGAGAGGTAGAGAGCGTCTGGGCCCTACAGGTCTGGTAGAGAGTGTCTGGGCCCTACAGGTCTGGTAGAGAGGGTCTGGGCCCTACAGGTCTGGTAGAGAGGGTCTGGGCCCTACAGGTCTGGTAGAGAGGTCTGGGCCCTACAGGTCTGGTAGAGAGCGTCTGGGCCCTACAGGGAGGGGCTTGGCTGGAGCAGGGAGGGGCTTGGCTGGAGCATGGGAACTGAACATGAACCCAACATGGAGGAATGGAGCTGGACAGGGAGATAAAGGATTACAGCACAGGCCTATACTGGACTGCTTTATCCAGCCACATCAACCATGAAAGCCTGCCCCCTACTGGACGACATAACAATTGCAGCCATGATGTGAGAGTTCAGGAGAGAGCCTGTGTGTTCCCACCCCGAGCGCTCTAGAGGTAGAGAGGGTCTGGGCCCTATAGGTCTGGTAGAGAGGGTCTGGGCCCTACAGGTCTGGTAGAGAGGTAGAGAGGGTCTGGGCCCTACAGGTCTGGTAGAGAGCGTCTGGGCCCTACAGGTCTGGTAGAGAGGAGAAGGTCTGGGCCCTACAGGTCTAGTAGAGAGGTAGAGGGTCTGGGCCCTACAGGCCTGGTAGAGAGGGTCTGGGCCCTACAGGTCTGGTAGAGAGGGTCTGGGCCCTACAGGTCTGGTAGAGGGTCTGGGCCCTACAGGTCTGGTAGAGAGGTAGAGAGGGTCTGGGCCCTACAGGTCTGGTAGAGAGCGTCTGGGCCCTACAGGTCTGGTAGAGAGGTAGAGAAGGTCTGGGCCCTACAGGCCTGGTAGAGAGGGTCTGGGCCCTACAGGTCTAGTAGAGAGGTAGAGAGGGTCTGGGCCCTACAGGTCTGGTAGAGCGTCTGGGCCCTACAGGTCTGGTAGAGAGGTAGAGAGGTCTGGGACCTGGGTCTGGTAGAAAGCATCTGGGCCCTACAGGTCTGGTAGAAAGCATCTGGGCCCTACAGGTCTGGTAGAGAGGGTCTGGGCCCTACAGGTCTGGTAGAGAGCGTCTGGGCCCTACAGGTCTGGTAGAGAGTGTCTGGGCCCTACAGGTCTGGTAGAGAGGGTCT
>NW_025747422.1:25000-32500 GCF_021184085.1 Oncorhynchus gorbuscha | reverse complement strand
CAGTACTCTGTATTGTCTATGGCAAGGGAAAATAAATTGCTCCCAGTTTACAGTTCCTACAGCTTCCACACGATGTCGCCAGTGTTGGAAATTGGGTTGAAGTTAATCCTTGGTGAAATGAAGAATAGGCACTTCCTGTCATCGGGTTCACCGGAGGAAGTTTTGAAAGAGAGAATATCGACCAAGATTTCAATACTTGCTGCTATTGAATACAGATAAGCCCCGTGATCAATTTGATTGATTATTAACGTTTACTAATACCTAAAGTTGGATTACAAAAGTAGTTTGAAGTTTTTTGTCAAAGTTTATAGGCAACGTTTTTAATTTTAAAAAATGACGTTGCGTTTTTGGAAAGCTGTTTTCCTGGATCAGACGGGCTTCATAAATTGACATTTTGGGTATACATGGACGGATTCAATCGAAAAAAAAGACCCAATTGTGATGTTTATGGGACATATAAGTGCCAACAAAGAATCTCGTCAAAGGTAATGAATGTTTTATATTTTATTTCTGCGTTTGTGTAGCGCCGGCTATGCTAATTATTTTGTTTACGTCCCCTTCAGGTATTTCGGGGTTGCATGATATCAGATAATAGCTTCTCACGCTTTCGCCCGAAAAGCATAAAATCTGACATGTTGGCTAGATTCTAGCAGTGTAGCTTTAATTGAGTACCCTGCATGTGTGTTTTAATGAAAGTTTGAGTTGTATCGAGTACTATTAGTTGTCACTCTGAAATTTCCCCTGAAGTTGATCCATGTACAGGGACAGCAGCCATAAAAAAGATTATGACTTCCCTGGTCTAGGTGTAATATTCTCTATTTCTCTCTCTCACACACACACACACACACGCACACACACACACACACACACACACACACACACACACACACACACACACACACACACACACACACACACACACACACACACACACAACAGACAGACGTTATGTTTTCTATCCTTCTGGGGACCCTAAAAGCTATTTCCATTAAAAAAAGCTATTTCCTATTTCCCTAACCCTAACCCTAAATCTAACCCCTAACCCTAAACCTAACCCTCAACCTAACCCCTTAACCTAACTCCAAACCCTAAACCTAACCCCTAACCCTAAACAATAACCCTTAAATGACCTTTACCATAACCCTTACCCTAACCTGTAACCCTAAACCCTAACCCCTAACCCTAAACAATAACCCTTAAAATAACCTTTACCTAACCCTTACCCTAACCTGTAACCCTAAACCCTAACCCTAACCTTGAACAATAACCCTTAAAATAAACCTTACCTAACCTATAACCCTAACCCTTACCCTAACCTATAACCCTAACCTATAACCCTTACCTAACCTATAACCCTAACCCTAACCCTTACCTAACCTATAACCCTAACCCTTACCCTAACCTATAACCCTAACCCCTAACATTTTACCTAACCCTAATTCTAACCCTAACCCTAAACCAAACCCCTAACCCTAATTCTAATCCCTAACCTAATCCAAACCCCTAACCCTAATTCTAATCCTAACCCTAATTCAAACCCCTAACCCTAATTCTAATCCTAACCATAACCCTAATCCAAACCCCTAACCCTAATTCTAAACCTAACCCTAATTGAAACCCCTAACCCTAATTCTAATCTAACCCTAAACCAAACCCCTAACCCTAATTCTAATCCTAACCCTAATCCAAACCCTAATTCTAATCCTAATCCAAACCCCTAACCCTAATTCTAATCCTAACCCTAATTCAAACCCCTAACCCTAATTCTAATCCTAACCATAACCTAATCCAAACCCCTAACCCTAATTCTAAACCTAACCCTAATCGAAACCCCTAAATCTAATTCTAATCCTAACCCTAAACCAAACCCCTAACCCTAATCGAAACCCCCTAACCCTAATTCTAATCCTAACCCTAAACCAAACCCCTAACCCTAATCCAAACCCTAACCCTAATTCTAATCCTTACCCTAATCCAAACCCTAAATTTAAAAAAGCCTTTGTCCTCATGGGGACTTGGCCCCAGGAGAGAGCATATTTTCCTTGTTACCTTACTTGTGGGGACTTCTGAGGCTTTTATGTCCCCACAAGGATAGGAGAACCAAAGCCACCCACATTACTGTGGTGTCAACAGGAGTTATTGTTTATTGTTGTCACTAGTACCAACAGAGGTGTGATCATTCCCTGTATGTTTTGAGCTGACCGATACCAGTAAAAATAAACTTAAAAGTCATTATATATAACAGCTATTCCATTCCAATCGTTCTCCTGTAGTTACACCACTACACAAGTTCAACCAATCGTTTTCCTGCGTGAATAAAAGGCTCCTTGATAACCAGCAATGTAACTGTCCTCAAACGTCATCGCTGATTGGCTGATCAGGGTTTTTGATGGCGTCAACTGAAAGACACAACTTGCCTGTCTAACCGCTCTTGGTTGTCTGTCAACTCTGAGGGCCAAGCTGAGTACAGCTCACTGCTGTTAAACGTTGAGCTCTACGGTGTTCCCCTCAGGTGGACCCCAACGATTTCATTTGGATTCATGTGGACCGAGAGATATTAGAAGGACATACCATCGTCAGAACTGTCATCTCCAAGTGCAGCTTCACCTTTTTTGGGGGGTGGATTTGGGACTGTATTTAGTGGTTTGCATCTGAAAGTGGAGTGGTTTGAGTGGTTGTAAAGTGGAAGCTGTGGAGAGTAAAGCACAGAAGCTGTTTTACAGAACGAGGAGAGGGAACGGTGTGAGACAATGGCATCCGGATCATCTCTACCAGAGGACAGGTTCTCCTGTCCCATCTGCTGTGACATCTTCAAGGATCCTGTCGTCCTGGCATGTGGCCACAGCTTCTGTGAAGTCTGTCAGCAGGAATACTGGGCAGATAAGAAACCTTGGAAATGTCCAGTTTGTAGGAGAAGATTCCCCGTAGCTATGACTCAACCTCCTCGTAACCTGGCGTTAAATGACGCGTGTGAGGCCTTCTTACAGGAGAGGAGGCAGAGAGCTTCATCTGGGTCTGAGATACAGGACAGGAGTCGGAGAGCTTCATCTGGGTCTGAGATACAGGACAGGAGTCAGAGAGCTTCATCTGGGTCTGAGATACAGGACGGGAGTCAGAGAGCTTCATCTGGGTCTGAGATACAGGACGGGAGTCAGAGAGCTTAATCTGGCTCTGAGGTGCTCTGCAGTCAGAGAGCTTCATCTGGCTCGGAGGTGCTCTGCAGTCAGAGAGCTTCATCTGGCTCTGAGGTGCTCTGCAGTCTGCACGGTGAGAAATTCAAACTCTTCTGTCTGAAGTACAATCAGCCCGTCTGCTTGGTGTGTCGAGATTCAAAAGTCCATAAATCTCACGACTGTGTCCCCGTAGACGAGGTTGTCCAGGATCTTAAGGAGGAACTCCACACCGCCCTGAAGCCTTTACAGAAGAACCTAGAGGTCTTTAACAACGTTAAACTAGCCTGTGATAAAACAGCAGAACACATGAAGAGTCAGGTCCAGCACACAGAGAAACAGATTAGGAAAGAGTTTGAGAAGCTTCACCAGTTTCTACGAGATGAAGAGGCAGCCAGGATAGCTGCACTGAGGAGGAAGAGGAGCAGAAGAGTCAGATGATGAGGAAGAAGATTGACGAGATGAGCAGAAAGACATCATACCTTTCAGATGCAATCAGAACCATAGAGGAGGAGCTGAAAGATGAAGACATCTCATTCCTGCAGAACTTCAGGACCACAAAGGAAAGATCCCAGTACACACTGCTGGATCCACAGCTGGTCTCAGGAGTTCTGATAGACAAGGCCAAACACCTGGGCAACCTGCAGTTCAGAGTCTGGGAGAAGATGCTGGGGATCCTCAAATACACTCCTGTGATTCTGGACCCAAACACTGCACATCCCAGTCTCTCTCTGACTGATGATCTGACCACTGTGAGAAGACCAGGCACGTCCCAGCAGTTCGTTAACAACCCAGAGCGATTTATGAGGTACACAAATGTTCTTGGCTCCGAGGGTTCAGCTCAGGAATACACAGCTGGGAGCTGGAGGCGGGGACCATCCTGACTGGGTTTTGGGCGTGGCTAAAGAGTCCATAGACAGGAAGCGGGAGCGTAATGCGACACCAAAGGATGGAATGTGGTGTATATCACAGCACGGTGGGAAGTACATAGGAGGAGGAGGTGACATCATCGCTCTGAAGAGGAGACCCCAGAGGATCAGAGTGCAGCTGGACTACAACAGAGGGGAGGTGTCCTTCTACCACCCCAAATACATGACACCTCTCTACACTCTTAACGTTAGAGCTACTGAGAGACTGTTCCCATACTTTAATATTGGGAATGTGGCTAATGGCAACAACCCTGGTATTTAGATCTACTGAGAGACTGTTCCCATACCTTAATATTGGGAATGTGGCTAATGGCAACAACCCTGGTATTTAGATCTACTGAGAGACTGTTCCCATACTTTAATATTGGGAATGTGGCTAATGGCAACAACCCTGGTATTTAGATCTACTGAGAGACTGTTCCCATACTTTAATATTGGGAATGTGGCTAATGGCAACAACCCTGGTATTTAGATCTACTGAGAGACTGTTCCCATACTTTAATATTGGGAATGTGGCTAATGGCAACAACCCTGGTATTTAGATCTACTGAGAGACTGTTCCCATACTTTAATATTGGGAATGTGGCTAATGGCAACAACCCTGGTATTTAGATCTACTGAGAGACTGTTCCCATACTTTAATATTGGGAATGTGGCTAATGGCAACAACCCTGGTATTTAGATCTACTGAGAGACTGTTCCCATACTTTAATATTGGGAATGTGGCTAATGGCAACAACCCTGGTATTTAGATCTACTGAGAGACTGTTCCCATACTTTAATATTGGGAATGTGGCTAATGGCAACAACCCTGGTATTTAGATCTACTGAGAGACTGTTCCCATACTTTAATATTGGGAATGTGGCTAATGGCAACAACCCTGGTATTTAGATCTGCCAATCCAAAGTGTCTCTGAAAGTGAAGTAAACCCTGTGTGTGTGTGTGTGTGTGTGTGTGTGTGTGTGTGTGTGTGTGTGTGTGTGTGTGTGTGTGTGTGTGTGTGTGTGTGTGTGTGTGTGTGTGTGTGTGTGTGTGTGTGTGTGTGTGTGTGTGTGTGTGTGTGTGTGTGTGTGTGTGTGTGTGTGTGTGTGTGAAACATGTGTCAGTTCGGTGGACATTATCAGGAGGTCATTTTGGGGTTAAGATAATACACACATCATTTTTAGAAACTACAGGACTGAAATATCCCCACGCTATGTGCTTCCCTTTTAATTAAGAATCAATTAAGAATACATTCTATAAGAATCAATTAAGAATACATTCTATAAGAATCAATTAAGAAAACATTCTATAAGAATCAATTAAGAATACATTCTATAAGAATCAATTAAGAATACATTGTTTAAGAATCAATTAAGAATACATTCTATAAGAATCCATTAAGAATACATTCTATAAGAATCCATTAAGAATACATTCTATAAGAATCAATTAAGAATACATTCTATAAGAATCAATTAAGAAAACATTCTATAAGAATCAATTAAGAATACATTCTATAAGAATCAATTAAGAATACATTGTTTAAGAATCCATTAAGAATACATTCTATAAGAATCCATTAAGAATACATTCTATAAGAATCCATTAAGAATACATTCTATAAGAATCAATTAAGAATACATTCTATAAGAATCAATTAAGAATACATTCTATAAGAATCAATAAGAATACATTCTATAAGAATCAATTAAGAATCAATTGTTCAAGAATCAATTGTGCAATCAGGTGCTTCTACACCTGCATTGCTTGCTGTTTGGGGTTTTAGGCTGGGTTTCTGTACAGCACTTTGAGATATCAGCTGATGTACGAAGGGCTATATAAATACATTTGATTTGATTTGAATTAAGAATACATTATTTAAGAATCAATTAAGAATACATTCTATAAGAATCAATTAAGAATCCATTATTTAAGAATCAATTAAGAATCCATTCTATAAGAATCAATTATCAAGGGTGAATCATGGTTGTTATTCTTACAAGAGGAGTGTGCTGTATTGGGAAAATATCACCGTAAGAAAAGTTATTTGTTTCAAATGCAATACATTTTGTAATGTGAAAAACTGTATATTTTTTCTGATTAAAAATAAACTTACTGTAAAACTGTCTAATCTCACGCGGTGACTACTTCGTGATCTGAATAAGAGTTCTGTCAGATCAGACTGACCTTAGCTATCAGTAGTGTTGACCTATCAGTAGTGTTGACCTGTCAGTAGTGTTGACCTGTCAGTAGTGTTGACCTGTCAGTAGTGTTAAACCTGTCAGTAGTTTTGACCTGTCAGTAGTGTTGACCTGTCAGTAGTGTTGACCTGTCAGTAGTGTTAACCTGTCAGTAGTGTTAACCTGTCAGTAGTGTTAAACCTGTCAGTAGTGTTAAACCTGTCAGTAGTGTTGACCTGTCAGTAGTGTTAAACCTGTCAGTAGTGTTGACCTGTCAGTAGTTTTGACCTGTCAGTAGTTTTGACCTATCAGTAGTGTTAAACCTATCAGTAGTGTTGACCTGTCAGTAGTGTTAAACCTGTCAGTAGTGTTGACCTGTCAGTAGTGTTAAACCTGTCAGTAGTGTTGACCTGTCAGTAGTGTTAAACCTGTCAGTAGTGTTGACCTGTAAGTAGTTTTGACCTGTCAGTAGTGTTAAACCTGTCAGTAGTGTTGACCTGTCAGTAGTTTTGACCTGTCAGTAGTTTTGACCTATCAGTAGTGTTAAACCTATCAGTAGTGTTGACCTGTCAGTAGTGTTAAACCTGTCAGTAGTGTTGACCTGTCAGTAGTGTTAACCTGTCAGTAGTGTTAAACCTGTCAGTAGTGTTGACCTGTCAGTAGTGTTAAACCTGTCAGTAGTGTTGACCTGTCAGTAGTGTTGACCTGTCAGTAGTTTTGACCTATCAGTAGTGTTGACCTGTCAGTAGTGTTGACCTGTCAGTAGTGTTAAACCTGTCAGTAGTGTTAAACCTGTCAGTAGTGTTAGACCTAAAAGGAGCCCATCTAATGTGTGTAAAATGTAAATGTGTTATCTCATTTAGACAGTTTTAATACAGTATCTCATTTAGACAGTTTTAATACAGTATCTCATTTTGACAGTTTTAATACAGTATCTCATTTAGACAGTTTTAATACAGTATCTCATTTAGACAGTTTTAATACAGTATCTCATTTAGACAGTTTTAATACAGTATCTCATTTAGACAGTTTTAATACAGTATCTCATAATATTTCTAAGAACATATTTTCATCAGCATCTCCCCTCCCTCTGTTTCTCACCCCTTCTCTCTGCCTCTCTCTCACTCTCCCACTTCTCCCTCTCTTTCTCTCTCTCTCTCTCCCACTTCTCTCTCTCTCTCTCTCTCTCTCTCTCTCTCTCTCTCTCTCTCTCTCTCTCTCTCTCTCTCTCTCTCTCT
>NW_025747422.1:5000-20000 GCF_021184085.1 Oncorhynchus gorbuscha | reverse complement strand
TGTGTATAGGGTATATTGATGTGTATAGTGTATATTGATGTCTATATTGATGTGTATAGTGTATATTGATGTCTATATTGATGTGTATAGTGTATATTGATGTCTATATTGATGTGTATAGTGTATATTGATGTGTATAGTGTATATTGATGTGTATAGTGTATATTGATGTCTATATTGATGTGTATAGTGTATATTGATGTGTATAGTGTATATTGATGTGTATAGTGTATATTGATGTGTATAGTGTATATTGATGTGTATAGGGTATATTGATGTGTATAGTGTATATTGATGTCTATATTGATGTGTATAGTGTATATTGATGTGTATAGTGTATATTGATGTGTATAGTGTATATTGATGTCTATATTGATGTGTATAGTGTATATTGATGTGTATAGTGTATATTGATGTGTATAGTGTATATTGATGTGTATAGTGTATATTGATGTGTATAGTGTATATTGATGTCTATATTGATGTGTATAGTGATGTGTATATTGGTGTGTATAGGGTATATTGATGTGTATAGTGTATATTGATGTCTATATTGATGTGTATAGTGTATATTGATGTCTATATTGATGTGTATAGTGTATATTGATGTCTATATTGATGTGTATAGTGATGTGTATATTGGTGTGTATAGTGTATATTGATGTGTATAGTGATGTGTATATTGGTGTGTATAGGGTATATTGATGTGTATAGTGTATATTGATGTCTATATTGATGTGTATAGTGTATATTGATGTCTATATTGATGTGTATAGTGTATATTGATGTGTATAGTGTATATTGATGTCTATATTGATGTGTATAGTGTATATTGATGTGTATAGTGTATATTGATGTCTATATTGATGTGTATAGTGTATATTGATGTGTATAGGGTATATTGATGTGTATAGTGTATATTGATGTGTATAGTGTATATTGATGTGTATAGTGTATATTGATGTGTATAGTGTATATTGATGTGTATAGTGTATATTGATGTGTATAGTGTATATTGATGTGTATAGGGTATATTGATGTGTATAGGGTATATTGATGTGTATAGTGTATATTGATGTGTATAGTGTATATTGATGTCTATATTGATGTGTATAGTGTATATTGATGTCTATATTGATGTCTATATTGATGTGTATATTGATGTGTATAGTGTATATTGATGTGTATATTGATGTGTATAGTGTATATTGATGTCTATATTGATGTCTATATTGATGTGTATAGTGTATATTGATGTGTATAGTGTATATTGATGTGTATAGTGTATATTGATGTCTATATTGATGTGTATAGTGTATATTACATTTACATTTACATTTAAGTCATTTAGCAGACGCTCTTATCCAGAGCGACTTACAAATTGGTGTCTATATTGATGTGTATAGTGTATATTGATGTCTATATTGATGTGTATAGTGTATATTGATGTGTATAGTGTATATTGATGTGTATAGTGTATATTGATGTGTATAGTGTATATTGATGTCTATATTGATGTGTATAGTGTATATTGATGTGTATAGTGTATATTGATGTGTATAGTGTATATTGATGTGTATAGTGTATATTGATGTGTATAGTGTATATTGATGTGTATAGTGTATATTGATGTGTATAGTGTATATTGATGTCTATATTGATGTGTATAGTGTATATTGATGTCTATATTGATGTGTATAGTGTATATTGATGTGTATAGTGTATATTGATGTGTATAGTGTATATTGATGTGTATAGTGTATATTGATGTGTATAGTGTATATTGATGTGTATAGTGTATATTGATGTCTATATTGATGTGTATAGTGTATATTGATGTGTATAGTGTATATTGATGTGTATAGTGTATATTGATGTGTATAGTGTATATTGATGTGTATAGTGTAAATTGATGTGTATAGTGTATATTGATGTGTATATTGATGTGTATAGTGTATATTGATGTGTATAGTGTATATTGATGTGTATAGTGTATATTGATGTCTATATTGATGTGTATAGTGTATATTGATGTCTATATTGATGTGTATAGTGTATATTGATGTCTATATTGATGTGTATGGTGTATATTGATGTGTATAGTGTATATTGATGTGTATAGTGTATATTGATGTGTATAGTGTATATTGATGTGTATAGTGTATATTGATGTGTATAGTGTATATTGATGTGTATAGTGTATATTGATGTGTATAGTGTATATTGATGTGTATAGGGTATATTGATGTGTATAGGTATATTGATGTGTATAGTGTATATTGATGTGTATAGTGTATATTGATGTATATATTGATGTGTATAGTGTATATTGATGTCTATATTGATGTCTATATTGATGTGTATATTGATGTGTATAGTGTATATTGATGTGTATATTGATGTGTATAGTGTATATTGATGTGTATAGTGTATATTGATGTGTATAGTGTATATTGATGTCTATATTGATGTGTATAGTGTATATTGATGTCTATATTGATGTGTATAGTGTATATTGATGTCTATATTGATGTGTATAGTGTATATTGATGTGTATAGTGTATATTGATGTGTATAGTGTATATTGATGTGTATAGTGTATATTGATGTCTATATTGATGTGTATAGTGTATATTGATGTGTATAGTGTATATTGATGTCTATATTGATGTGTATAGTGTATATTGATGTGTATAGTGTATATTGATGTGTATAGTGTATATTGATGTGTATAGTGTATATTGATGTGTATAGTGTATATTGATGTGTATAGTGTATATTGATGTGTATAGTGTATATTGATGTGTATAGTGTATATTGATGTCTATATTGATGTGTATAGTGTATATTGATGTCTATATTGATGTGTATAGTGTATATTGATGTGTATAGTGTATATTGATGTGTATAGTGTATATTGATGTGTATAGTGTATATTGATGTGTATAGTGTATATTGATGTGTATAGTGTATATTGATGTGTATATTGATGTGTATAGTGTATATTGATGTGTATAGTGTATATTGATGTGTATAGTGTATATTGATGTCTATATTGATGTGTATAGTGTATATTGATGTCTATATCGATGTGTATAGTGTATATTGATGTCTATATTGATGTGTATAGTGTATATTGATGTGTATAGTGTATATTGATGTGTATAGTGTATATTGATGTGTATAGTGTATATTGATGTGTATAGTGTATATTGATGTCTATATTGATGTGTATAGTGTATATTGATGTGTATAGGGTATATTGATGTGTATAGTGTATATTGATGTGTATAGGGTATATTGATGTGTATAGTGTATATTGATGTCTATATTGATGTGTATAGTGTATATTGATGTCTATATTGATGTGTATAGTGTATATTGATGTCTATATTGATGTGTATAGTGTATATTGATGTGTATAGTGTATATTGATGTGTATAGTGTATATTGATGTCTATATTGATGTGTATAGTGTATATTGATGTGTATAGTGTATATTGATGTGTATAGTGTATATTGATGTGTATAGGGTATATTGATGTGTATAGTGTATATTGATGTCTATATTGATGTGTATAGTGTATATTGATGTGTATAGTGTATATTGATGTGTATAGTGTATATTGATGTCTATATTGATGTGTATAGTGTATATTGATGTGTATAGTGTATATTGATGTGTATAGTGTATATTGATGTGTATAGTGTATATTGATGTGTATAGTGTATATTGATGTCTATATTGATGTGTATAGTGATGTGTATATTGGTGTGTATAGGGTATATTGATGTGTATAGTGTATATTGATGTCTATATTGATGTGTATAGTGTATATTGATGTCTATATTGATGTGTATAGTGTATATTGATGTCTATATTGATGTGTATAGTGATGTGTATATTGGTGTGTATAGTGTATATTGATGTGTATAGTGATGTGTATATTGGTGTGTATAGGGTATATTGATGTGTATAGTGTATATTGATGTCTATATTGATGTGTATAGTGTATATTGATGTCTATATTGATGTGTATAGTGTATATTGATGTGTATAGTGTATATTGATGTCTATATTGATGTGTATAGTGTATATTGATGTGTATAGTGTATATTGATGTCTATATTGATGTGTATAGTGTATATTGATGTCTATATTGATGTGTATAGTGTATATTGATGTCTATATTGATGTGTATATTGTATATTGATGTGTATAGTGTATATTGATGTCTATATTGATGTGTATAGTTTATATTGATGTGTATAGTGTATATTGATGTGTATAGTGTATATTGATGTCTATATTGATGTGTATAGTGTATATTGATGTGTATAGTGTATATTGATGTGTATAGTGTATATTGATGTGTATAGTGTATATTGATGTGTATAGTGTATATTGATGTGTATAGTGTATATTGATGTCTATATTGATGTGTATAGTGTATATTGATGTGTCTATTGATGTGTATAGTGTATATTGATGTGTATATTGATGTGTATAGTGTATATTGATGTGTATAGTGTATATTGATGTGTATAGTGTATAATGATGTCTATATTGATGTGTATAGTGTATATTGATGTGTATAGTGTATATTGCTGTGTATAGTGTATATTGATGTGTATAGTGTATATTGATGTGTATAGTGTATATTGATGTGTATAGTGTATATTGATGTGTATAGTGTATATTGATGTGTATAGTGTATATTGATGTGTATAGTGTATATTGATGTGTATAGTGTATATTGATGTGTATAGTGTATATTGATGTCTATATTGATGTGTATAGTGTATATTGATGTGTATAGGGTATATTGATGTGTATAGTGTATATTGATGTGTATAGTGTATATTGATGTGTATAGTGTATATTGATGTCTATATTGATGTGTATAGTGTATATTGATGTGTATAGTGTATATTGATGTGTATAGTGTATATTGATGTGTATAGTGTATATTGATGTCTATATTGATGTGTATAGTGTATATTGATGTCTATATTGATGTGTATAGTGTATATTTATGTGTATATTGATGTATATTCATTGCTCATCTGTAAAAGAGACCTAGGTCTCAGGATTACAAATATTTTCTTTCTGTTTCTTTAGATAACAGGAGGATGACGAGCGATGTGTTTCCGGTAACTGCATTGCCTTGAGACAGCGGCTGCACTGAAGCACTGGAGGGATGGAGGGAGGAAAAATACTGGATGACTAAAAGGAGGACTAAGAGAGATCGTTTTATCTTTGCACAGGCATCAAAAAAAGACTTTGTTTTATCTGTCCAGAGAGAGAGAGAGAGAGAAGAGAGAGACGAGAGAGACGAGAGAGAGAGAGAGAGAGAGAGAGAGAGAGAGAGAGAGCGAGAAGAGAGAGAGAGAGAGAGAGAGAGAGAGAGAGAGAGAGAGAGAGAGAGAGAGAGAGAGAGAGAGAGAGAGAGAGAGAGAGAGAGAGAGAAGAGAGAAGAGAGAGAGAGAGAGAGAGAGAGAGAGAGAGAGAGGGAGAGAGAGAGAGAGAGAGAGAGAGAGAGAGAGAGAGAGAGAGAGAGAGAGAGAGAGAGATAGAGAGAGAGAGAGAGAGAGAGAGAGAGAGAGAGAGATAGTCTCAGAAGATGGAGAGGTGCAATATGGGACATTGAGTTTATTGAGCGGGCCAGCATGAAACTGGAGTCATCCTTCTAAAAAGAACAAAGTGAAAAACATATTTTTTTAAATAAAAAAAGGAACTTAAAAAGGAACAAACGGACATAAATCCATGTGAATGTGCAGGTTGGTTTTCAGATCATGACAGTTTTTTTAATAGGAGGCAAAGTTTTAGGAGAAAAAAGAAACAAATTAAACGGGTTTTCTTCCTTTGATATTAAGCTACTATATTTTGTTTTATTATTTTCATGATTTAAAATGTAGTTTTCTAGAGAGAAAAAAAAAGTTTAATCTTTTTTTTGCCTTAATTTCTCAGACGTTGGAAACTCGTCGGTCCTTTTGTCTAAAATTGTTTAATTAAAACATCTGTAAAAATAAATAAAAAAGGAGGGTTATGAATGCTTTAGATGGTTCATGATAAACCGAGACTAAATCTATAGGACGTCAGATGCACAGGTTATAAAGAGAACTGAATGAAGAAGATTTTATATGATGTGGTTTGTAGTCATTTGTGTTTTGGGGGAGGAGAAGAGAATCTCCATGGTGATAGTAGGTGGGCGGGGTCAAGAACAATTATGTATAACCGCTGTATTGTGGGAAATGCAGTTTATCGATGATTTTTGGGGGGTTACTTAACAATGGCATTAGTGGGTTTTTACTTGCAATATTTGTTTTTACAAAGTTCAACAGTTTTTTGTTTTGTTGTTGCCTGCTTTGCTTGTCTCATCGCAAACAAGGAATGAAACAAAAAATAACCAAATAAGTCGACTGAAATGAAAAAACATAAATATATCGATAAAAATGATCTGTGTACAAAGGGACATGAGTTGAAAATGAAGAATAGTTTTAAAGAAATTTGGTGACAATTTTCTTTTGTCTTTTTTATAGCTGTGTATCAAATGAAGCCAACAAACAGAAGCTTTTTATACTAGAAGAACAAACAGGGAGATACAGTGGAGTAGACTGAGAGATTTTTTTTTAAAATCATATTTGAACTTTTCCGTTTGGCTTTCTTGCTTTTGTTGTATGATGCTCTGTACATTAGATGGTTCGTGGGTTGGACCTGTGGGCTTAAGGACTCTTCCCATTGGCTCTGTTGGGGTCGAGGTGTTCATAGGGTTCTACCATTGGTGCAGTCACGTGTCACTCATACCTTCAGCAAGAAGGTGTGTAAAACAGGTCAGAGAACTGTGCCACAGATAAAAATCTTAGTTGTATCGTAACCCTTCTACAAGGGGGAGCTCCAATATAATCTGAGAGAAATCTGAAACAGAGAAACAGAGAAAACCCTTCAGTTTCGGTATCTGATATAGTGATGGTGGTTTATCCAATGTAAAACCACACAGTCTCTCTTCATTTACCACTGAACGGACAGCCACTGTTATAACAGACACAAACCAGGAAGTACATGTTACAGGAAGTAAAAACTCATCCGCTGAGCCCCGTTACTGAAGGGATAGGATACTACTGTCTGCAAAGACACCATGCTAGTTTCTAGTAGCTTATCTGATCAGCTTTAGCCATCTTGTCTGAGACAAAGACACCATGCTAGTTTCTGATTGCTTACCTGATCAGCTTTAGCTATCTTGTCTGAGACAAAGACACCATGCTAGTTTCTAGTAGCTTATCTGATCAGCTTTAGCTATCTTGTCTGAGACAAAGACACCATGCTAGTTTCTGATTGCTTACCTGATCAGCTTTAGCTATCTTGTCTGAGACAAAGACACCATGCTAGTTTCTAGTAGCTTATCTGATCAGCTTTAGCTATCTTGTCTTAGAGACAAAAAGAAAAGTAAACAAAACATACAAATGTTTTGAAGGCTAGAACTTTTAATGTGTTAGCTGGTATCTCAGCCAGTCAGCCAGATAGTCAGTCAGCCAGTCAGCCAGCCAGTCAGCCAGACAGTCAGTCAGCCAGTCAGCCAGCCAGTCAGTCAGTCAGCCAGTCAACCAGTCAGCCGGTTCAGAGCCAGTCATTCAGTCAGCCAAAAAGAAAAGTCAAAGCCAGTCAGCCAAAAGCCATAGCCAGTCAGCCAGACAGTTTTTAAGTCAATGTCAGCCGGGTTTGTCATTCAGCTGCAAGCCAGTTTGAGAACTGTCAGCTTTAATGTGCCGGTTCAGCCAGTCAGCCAGCCAGTCATTCAGCCAGTCAGTCAGTCAGCTTGTCAGCCAGTCAGCCAGTCAACAGTCAGTCATTCATTGGGGAGCCAGTCAGCCAGTCAGTCCAGACAGTCAGTCAGCCAGTCAGCCAGTCAGCCAGACAGTCAGTCAGTCAGCCAGTCAACCAGTCAGCCGGGGTCAGCCAGTCAGCCAGCCAGTCATTCAGCCAGTCAGCCAGTCAGTCAGTCAGTCAGTCAATCAGCCAGTCAGTGAGTACGTCAGTCAGACAGTCAGTCAGCCAGTCAGCCAGTCAGTCAGCCAGTCAGCCAGTCAGTCAGTCAGCCAGTCAGTCAGCCAGTCAGCCAGTCAGTCATTCAGTCATCAGTCATTCAGCCAGTCAGCCAGTCAGCCAGCCAGTCAGCCAGCCAGTCAGTCAGCCAGTCAGCCAGTCAGTCAGCCAGTCAGTCAGCCAGTCAGTCAGTCAGTCAGCCAGTCAGCCAGTCAGCCAGTCAGCCAGTCAGCCAGTCAGTCAGTCAGCCAGTCAGCCAGTCAGTCAGTCAGTCAGCCAGTCAGCCAGCCAGTCAGTCAGCCAGTCAGCCAGTCAGTCAGTCAGCCAGTCAGCCAGTCAGTCAGTCAGCCAGTCAGCCAGTCAGTCAGTCAGTCAGTCAGCCAGTCAGCCAGTCAGTCAGTCAGCCAGTCAGCCAGTCAGTCAGTCAGTCAGCCAGTCAGCCAGCCAGTCAGTCAGCCAGTCAGCCAGCCAGTCAGTCAGCCAGTCAGCCAGTCAGTCAGTCAGCCAGTCAGCCAGTCAGTCAGTCAGCCAGTCAGCCAGTCAGCCAGTCAGCCAGTCAGCCAGTCAGCCAGCCAGCCAGTCAGTCAGCCAGTCAGCCAGTCAGTCAGTCAGCCAGTCAGCCAGTCAGCCAGTCAGCCAGTCAGCCAGTCAGCCAGTCAGCCAGTCAGCCAGTCAGCCAGTCAGCCAGTCAGTCAGTCAGCCAGTCAGCCAGTCAGCCAGTCAGCCAGTCAGTCAGCCAGTCAGAACTCTAGTGTTGGCTCGGGGGGGTGTTTTAGAGCCATTTCGAGGCTTGTAGATTTAACAATGGTATAACCAAGATCTAGCTTCGTGATAACTGTACTGTATACATTAAAGTAAAATTCTGATAACAGCACCACCAAGGAGGCTGATTGGCTGATTACAGCACCACCAAGGAAGCTGATTGGCTGATTAAAGTACCATCAAGGAGGCTGATTGGCTGATTAAAGTATCATCAAAGAGGCTGATTGGCTGATTAAAGTACCATCAAGGAGGCTGATTGGCTGATTACAGTACCACCAAGGAGTCTGATTGGCTATCTGTGCTGAGCTCACACCTTGTAAATCTGCCCACCTGACCTGACTCTACATAATGGGAAGTTTCGATTTCTTCTGCTTTCTTTTTGGTTTCAATTTTAATAAAAAATACAAAAGGTAAATAATATATCTGTCCTGCTATTTGATGGTGTGTGTGTGTGTGTGTGTGTGTGTGTGTGTGTGTGTGTGTGTGTGTGTGTGTGTGTGTGTGTGTGTGTGTGTGTGTGTGTGTGTGTGTGTGTGTGTGTGTGTGTGTGTGTGTGTGTGTGTGTGTGTATAACATCACACCACTAGAGGGCAGTATACAGCCACAGTTAGTTTGAGAGAAGTTCACTTCGCACTCAAAATAACAGCCAAGTTTCCAGTTAGATTAGTCGTATGTACGGGATACGCCTGGCATACAGCGTCCAATGAAATGCTTCCTTTCAAATAAGACATAGAACGGTTAGTGCAGAAAACACAAAGAGAGAGGAGATAGAGAGAGGAGATAGAGGGGAGATATAGAGAGGAGATATAGAGGGGAGATATAGAGAGGAGATGGAGAGAGGGGAGATATAGAGCGAGGGGAGATAGAGAGAGGAGATAGAGGGGAGATATAGAGAGGGGAGATGAGATAGAGAGAGGAGATAGAGAGAGGAGATAGAGAGAGGAGATAGAGGGGAGATAGAGAGAGGGGAGATGAGATAGAGGGGAGATATAGAGAGGAGATGGTGAGAGGGGAGATATAGAGATAGAGAGAGGAGATAGAGGGGAGATAGAGAGAGGTGGGGATAGAGAGAGGGGAGATGAGAGAGAAAATAGAGAAGAATTCACAAAATGAGACAAACACCAAATTGAGACTCTGCATGCAGAATTTTGCAATAAAACGTAAAACACAAGGCAGAATTAGGCCGATATCTGCTAATTATCAAAATCCAGAAAAGAGCTCTTAAATCCTACAACCACCTCTAAAGGAACGATTCCCAAACCTTCCATAACAAAGTCATCACCGACAGAGAGATGAACCTGGAGAAGAGTCCCCTAAGCAAGCTGGTCCTGGGGCTCTGTTCACAAACACAAACAGACACCACAGAGCCCCAGGACAGCAGCACAATTAGACCCAACCAAATCATGAGAAAACAAAAAGATAATTACTTGACACATTGGAAAGAATTAACAAAAAAACAGAGCAAACTAGAATGCTATTTGGCCCTAAACAGAGAGTACACAGCGGCAGAATACCTGACCACTGTGACTGACCCAAAATTAAGGAAAGCTTTGACTATGTACAGACTCAGTGAGCATAGCCTTGCTATTGAGAAAGGCCGCCGTAGGCTGACCTGGCTCTCAAGAGAAGACAGGCTATGTGCTCACTGCCCACAAAATGAGGTGGAAACTGAGCTGCACTTCCTAACCTCCTGTCCAATGTATGACCATATTAGAGAGACATATTTCCTTCAGATTACACAGATCCACAAAGAATTTGAAAACAAATCCGATTTTGATAAACTCCCACATCTACTGGGTGAGTGTAATGTTTACCTACTGGGTGAGTGTAATGTTTACCTACTGGGTGAGTGTAATGTTTACCTACTGGGTGAGTGTAATGTTTACCTACTGGGTGAGTGTAATGTTTACCTACTGGGTGAGTGTAATGTTTACCTACTGGGTGAGTGTAATGTTTACCTACTGGGTGAGTGTAATGTTTACCTACTGGGTGAGTGTAATGTTTACCTACTGGGTGAGTGTAATGTTTACCTACTGGGTGAGTGTAATGTTTACCTACTGGGTGAGTGTAATGTTTACCTACTGGGTGAGTGTAATGTTTACCTACTGGGTGAGTGTAATGTTTATCTACTGGGTGAGTGTAATGTTTACCTACTGGGTGAGTGTAATGTTTACCTACTGGGTGAGTGTAATGTTTACCTACTGGGTGAGTGTAATGTTTACCTACTGGGTGAGTGTAATGTTTACCTACTGGGTGAGTGTAATGTTTACCTATTGGGTGAGTGTAATGTTTACCTACTGGGTGAGTGTAATGTTTACCTACTGGGTGAGTGTAATGTTTACCTACTGGGTGAGTGTAATGTTTACCTACTGGGTGAGTGTAATGTTTACCTACTGGGTGAGTGTAATGTTTATCTACTGGGTGAGTGTAATGTTTACCTACTGGGTGAGTGTAATGTTTACCTACTGGGTGAGTGTAATGTTTACCTACTGGGTGAGTGTAATGTTTACCTACTGGGTGAGTGTAATGTTTACCTACTGGGTGAGTGTAATGTTTATCTACTGGGTGAGTGTAATGTTTACCTACTGGGTGAGTGTAATGTTTACCTACTGGGTGAGTGTAATGTTTACCTACTGGGTGAGTGTAATGTTTACCTACTGGGTGAGTGTAATGTTTACCTACTGGGTGAGTGTAATGTTTACCTACTGGGTGAGTGTAATGTTTACCTACTGGGTGAGTGTAATGTTTACCTACTGGGTGAGTGTAAAGTTTACCTACTGGGTGAGTGTAAAGTTTACCTACTGGGTGAGTGTAATGTTTACCTACTGGGTGAGTGTAATGTTTACCTACTGGGTGAGTGTAATGTTTACCTACTGGGTGAGTGTAATGTTTACCTACTGGGTGAGTGTAATGTTTACCTACTGGGTGAGTGTAATGTTTACCTACTGGGTGAGTGTAATGTTTACCTACTGGGTGAGTGTAATGTTTACCTACTGGGTGAGTGTAATGTTTACCTACTGGGTGAGTGTAATGTTTACCTACTGGGTGAGTGTAATGTTTACCTACTGGGTGAGTGTAATGTTTACCTACTGGGTGAGTGTAATGTTTACTGTTCATGTTTTATTGTTTATTTTACTTAGTTTATCCATTTCACTTGCTATGGCAAAGTAAACATATGTTTCCCATGCCAAGAAAGCCCAATGAATTGAATTAAATTAAATTGAATTGGAGGGAGAGAGAAGGAATGAATGAATGGCAGTATAGATATTATTGACTACTTCAACCATAACCTTTCATCATGTGACCTCTAACCCCCACACTAAGATCTAACCTTTCATCATGTGACCTCTAACCCCCACACTAAGATCTAACCTTTCATCATGTGACCTCTAACCCCACACTAAGATCTAACCTTTCATCATGTGACCTCTAACCCCCACACTAAGATCTAACCTTTCATCATGTGACCTCTAACCCCCACACTAAGATCTAACCTTTCATCATGTGAACTCTAACCCCCACACTAAGATCTAACCTTTCATCATGTGACCTCTAAACCTCACACTAGGCTCTAACATTTCATCATGTGACCTCTAACCCCCACACTAAGATCTAACCTTTCATCATGTGACCTCTAACCCCCACACTAAGATCTAACCTTTCATCATGTGACCTCTAACCCCCACACTAAGATCTGACCTTTCATCATGTGACCTCTAAACCCCACACTAAGATCTAACCTTTCATCATGTGACCTCTAACCCCCACACTAAGATCTAACCTTTCATCATGTGACCTCTAACCCCCACACTAAGATCTAACCTTTCATCATGTGACCTCTAAACCCCACACTAGGCTCTAACATTTCATCATGTGTTCTCTAAACCCCACACTAAGCTCTAACATTTCATCATGTGACCTCTAAACCCCACACTAGGCTCTAACATTTCATCATGTGACCTCTAAACCCCACACTAAGCTCTAACATTTCATCATGTGACCCCCCAGTCCCTCCACCCCCTCCCAGTGCCTCCACCCTCCCCAGTGCCTCCAGCCTCCCCAGTCCCTCCCACCCTCCCCAGTGCCTCCAGCCTCCCCCAGTCCCTCCCACCCCCTCCCAGTGCCTCCACCCCTCCCAGTGCCTCCACCCTCCCCAGTCCCTCCACCCTCCCCAGTGCCTCCAGCCTCCCCAGTCCCTCCACCCCTCCCCAGTCCCCACCACCCCCTCCCCAGTCCTCACCCCTCCCAGTGCTCCACCCTCCCCAGTCCCTCCACCCTCCCCAGTCCCTCCACCCTCCCCAGTGCCTCCAGCCTCCCCAGTCCCTCCACCCCTCCCCAGTCCCACCACCCTCGGTGCCTCCAACCTCCCCCAGGTCCTCCACCCCTCCCCAGTCCCTCCACCCTCCCCAGTCCCACCACCCCTCCCCAGTCCCTCCACCCTCCCCAGTGCCTCCAGCCTCCCCAGTCCCTCCACCCTCCCCAGTCCCTCCACCCTCCCCCAGTGCCTCCACCCTCCCCAGTGCCTCCAGCCTCCCCAGTCCCTCCAGCCTCCCCAGTCCCTCCACCCACCCCAGTCCCTCCAACCTCACCCTCCAGTCTCATTGATAGGAGGATTGTCTCTCAGTACAACAAGACATTGTAGCAGGCTCCGTGACCTTCAAATCCTACTGTCCCCTGTCAGCGACCCCTCGCTGCCACACGCCCTCTACTGCTCTCTGCAACAGCGCAATAACGGTGTTCCAAATGGCACACTATTCCCTATATAGTGCACTACTCCTGACCAGAGCCCTATTCCCTATGTAGTGCACTACTTCTGACCAGAGCCCTATTCCCTATATAGTGCCCTACATCTGATACATTAGACCAGAGCCCTATTCCCTATATAGGTTTCCCCCCTATTCCCTAGTGCACTACTGGTATTCAAAGTGCCCATGCTGATCAGAGGCCCTATGGGTTTCCCTATAGGCCCTTGTCAAGGCAGTGCATATACAGGGTGCCGTTTGGGACAAAACACAATGTCTGTGGTCAGTGCAGCTGACATTTAACTGCTCAATAGAACTATTTAACAGACCCACTACTGTACAGTAGAGAGAGTGTGTGTGTGTGTGTGTGTGTGTGTGTGTGTGTGTGTGTGTGTGTGTGTGTGTGTGTGTGTGTGTGTGTGTGTGTGTGTGTGTGTGTGTGTGTGTGTGTGTGTGTGTGTGTGTGAAATAGAGAATATTTCCCAGGCGTTACATGTTGACACATTGAAATCCTTGTTCTCAACATGATTTGTCAGACTGTAGAATGATCCGGAACCTAGAGTGGATGTAGACTGTACAGTGTGGGATCGGGGTCAGTCAGACTGTAGAATGATCCGGGAACCTGGAGTGGATGTAGACTGTACATTGTGGGATTGGATCATGACTGTCACACCATCCAGAGTGGATGTAGACTGTACAGTGTGGGATTGGGATTCAGACTGTATTCAACAGATAACAGCAATCTAAGACTTATATCCCCTAGAGTGGTCCTTCATTTAATTACATTTAAGTCATTTTAGCTCTTATCCAGAGCTCTTACAAATTGGTGCTCACCTTATGACATCCAGTAGAACAGTCACTCAATAGTGCTCTTCTCTACTATCCTAGGTATTCCTTAAAGGAATTGGGGTTTCAGGTGTCTCCTCTCCCTGTCCTGGCGTCGTGAGGGAGTTTGTTCCTCTCCAGAGCCCTTTTCCTGTAGACTGTACAGTGTGGGATTGGGGTCCCTCCCCTCCTCTCCTCTCATCTCCTGTACAGTGTGGGATTGGGGTCTCCTCCTCTACTGTACTTGGGATTGGATCATCTTCACTCCCCCTACTCTCCCCTCTATTATCCTCTCTCTCCTCTCCTCTGTCCTCCTCTTCTTCCTCCCCTTCCTCTTCTCTCCCCTCCTCTCTCTCTCGTCTCCTCCCCCCTCCTCCTCTCCCCCTCTTCTCCCCTCCCCTCCCCTCTTCCCTCATCTCCTCTATCTCCTCCTCTCTCCATTCCTCACCCCTCCTTTCCCTCTCTTCTCCTTCTCCTCATCTCCTCTCCTCTCATCTCTTCCCCTCCTTCTCTACTCTTCTCCCCTCCTCCTCTACTCTCTCTCTACTCCCCTCTCTCCTCTCCTCTGAACTCCTCCTCTTCCTCCCCTTCCTCTGGCCTCCCTCCTCTTCTCTCCTCCTCTTCTCC
>NW_025747421.1:0-57583 GCF_021184085.1 Oncorhynchus gorbuscha | reverse complement strand
GGAACGTTGTGGCTCTGGGTCGGTTGGCTACAGAGCAGTGTTTCAGGAACGTTGTGGCTCTGGGTCGGTTGGCTACAGAGCAGTGTTTCAGGACCGTTGTGGCTCCGGGTCGGTTGGCTACAGAGCAGTGTTTCAGGACCGTTGTGGCTCTGGGTCGGTTGGTTACAGAGCAGTGTTTCAGGAACGTTGTGGCTCTGGGTCGGTTGGCTACAGAGCAGTTTTCAGGACCGTTGTGGCTCTGGGTCAGGCTACAGACGTTGTGGCTCTGGGTCGGTTGGCTACAGAGCAGTGTTTCAGGAACGTTGTGGCTCTGGGTCGGTTGGCTACAGAGCAGTGTTTCAGGAACGTTGTGGTGGCTCTGGGTCGGTTGGCTACAGAGCAGTGTTTCAGGAACGTTGTGGCTCTGGGTCGGTTGGCTACAGAGCAGTGTTTCAGGAACGTTGTGGCTCGGGTCGGTTGGCTACAGAGCCGTCAGGAACGTTGTGGCTCTGGGTCGGTTGGCTACAGAGCAGTGTTTCAGGAACGTTGTGGCTCTGGGTCGGTTGGCTACAGAGCAGTGTTTCAGGAACGTTGTGGCTCTGGGTCGGTTGGCTACAGAGCCGTCAGGAACGTTGTGGCTCTGGGTCGGTTGGCTACAGAGCAGTGTTTCAGGAACGTTGTGGCCCGGGGTCGGTTGGCTACAGAGCTCAGAACATTGTGGCTCTGGGTCCGTTGGCTACAGAGCAGTGTTTCAGGAACGTTGTGGGGCTCTAGGTTGGCTACAGAGCTCTGTGGCTCTGGGTCGGTTGGCTACAGAGCAGTGTTTCAGGAACGTTGTGGCTCTGGGTCGGTTGGCTACAGAGCAGTCAGGAACGTTGTGGCTCTGGGTCGGTTGGCTACAGAGCAGTGTTTCAGGAACGTTGTGGCTCTGGGTCGGTTGGCTACAGAGCAGTGTTTCAGGAACGTTGTGGCTCTGGGTCGGTTGGCTACAGAGCAGTGTTTCAGGAACGTTGTGGCTCTGGGTCGGTTGGCTACAGAGCCGTTTCCAGGAACGTTGTGGCTCTGGGTCGGTTGGCTACAGAGCAGTGTTTCAGGAACGTTGTGGCTCTGGGTCGGTTGGCTACAGAGCAGTGTTTCAGGAACGTTGTGGCTCTGGGTCGGTTGGCTACAGAGCAGTGTTTCAGGAACGTTGTGGCTCTGGGTCGGTTGGCTACAGAGCCGTCAGGAACGTTGTGGCTCTGGGTCGGTTGGCTACAGAGCTGTGTTTCAGGAACGTTGTGGCTCTGGGTCGGTTGGCTACAGAGCAGTGTTTCAGGACCGTTGTGGCTCTGGGTCGGTTGGCTACAGAGCAGTGTTTCAGGACCGTTGTGGCTCTGGGTCGGTTGGCTACAGAGCAGTGTTTCAGGCTACAATGTTGTGGCTCCGGGTCGGTTGGCTACAGAGCAGTGTTTCGGGAACGTTGTGGCTCTGGGTCGGTTGGCTACAGAGCAGTATTTCAGGAACAGAGCAGTGTTTCAGGACCGTTGTGGCTCTGGGTCGGTTGGCTACAGAGCAGTGTTTCGGGGAACGTTGTGGCTCTGGGTCGGTTGGCTACAGAGCAGTGTTTCAGGACCGTTGTGGCTCCGGGTCGGTTGGCTACAGAGCAGTGTTTCAGGACCGTTGTGGCTCTGGGTCGGTTGGCTACAGAGCAGTGTTTCAGGACCGTTGTGGCTCTGGGTCGGTTGGCTACAGAGCAGTGTTTCAGGAACGTTGTGGCTCCGGGTCGGTTGGCTACAGAGCAGTTTTCAGGACCGTTGTGGCTCTGGGTCGGTTGGCTACAGAGTCGTCAGGAACATTGTGGCTCTGGGTCGGTTGGCTACAGAGCAGTGTTTCAGGAACGTTGTGGCTCCGGGTCGGTTGGCTACAGAGCAGTGTTTCAGGAACGTTGTGGCTCCGGGTCGGTTGGCTACAGAGCCGTCAGGAACATTGTGGCTCTGGGTCCGTTGGCTACAGAGCAGTGTTTCAGGAACGTTGTGGCTCTGGGTAGGTTGGCTACAGAGCAGTGTTTCAGGAACGTTGTGGCTCTGGGTCGGTTGGCTACAGAGCCGTCAGGAACGTTGTGGCTCTGGGTCGGTTGGCTACAGAGCAGTGTTTCAGGAACGTTGTGGCTCCGGGTCGGTTGGCTACAGAGCCGTCAGGAACATTGTGGCTCTGGGTCCGTTGGCTACAGAGCAGTGTTTCGGGAACGTTGTGGCTCTGGGTCGGTTGGCTACAGAGCAGTGTTTCAGGAACGTTGTGGCTCTGGGTCGGTTGGCTACAGAGCAGTGTTTCAGGAACATTGTGGCTCTGGGTCGGTTGGCTACAGAGCAGTCAGGAACGTTGTGGCTCTGGGTCGGTTGGCTACAGAGCAGTGTTTCAGGAACGTTGTGGCTCTGGGTCGGTTGGCTACAGAGCCGTCAGGAACGTTGTGGCTCTGGGTCGGTTGGCTACAGAGCAGTGTTTCAGGAACGTTGTGGCTCTGGGTCGGTTGGCTACAGAGCCGTCAGGAACGTTGTGGCTCTGGGTCGGTTGGCTACAGAGCTGTGTTTCAGGAACGTTGTGGCTCTGGGTCGGTTGGCTACAGAGCAGTGTTTCAGGAACGTTGTGGCTCTGGGTCGGTTGGCTACAGAGCAGTGTTTCAGGAACGTTGTGGCTCTGGGTCGGTTGGCTACAGAGCCGTCAGGAACGTTGTGGCTCTGGGTCGGTTGGCTACAGAGCTGTCAGGACCGTTGTGGCTCCGGGTCGGTTGGCTACAGAGCAGTGTTTCAGGACCGTTGTGGCTCTGGGTCGGTTGGCTACAGAGCAGTGTTTCAGGACCGTTGTGGCTCTGGGTCGGTTGGCTACAGAGCAGTGTTTCAGGAATGTTGTGGCTCCGGGTCGGTTGGCTACAGAGCAGTGTTTCGGGAACGTTGTGGCTCTGGGTCGGTTGGCTACAGAGCAGTATTTCAGGAACGCTGTGGCTCTGGGTCGGTTGGCTACAGAGCAGTGTTTCGGGAACGTTGTGGCTCTGGGTCGGTTGGCTACAGAGCAGTGTTTCAGGACCGTTGTGGCTCCGGGTCGGTTGGCTACAGAGCAGTGTTTCAGGACCGTTGTGGCTCTGGGTCGGTTGGCTACAGAGCAGTGTTTCAGGACCGTTGTGGCTCTGGGTCGGTTGGCTACAGAGCCGTCAGGAACATTGTGGCTCCGGGTCGGTTGGCTACAGAGCAGTTTTCAGGACCGTTGTGGCTCTGGGTCGGTTGGCTACAGAGTCGTCAGGAACATTGTGGCTCTGGGTCGGTTGGCTACAGAGCAGTGTTTCAGGAACGTTGTGGCTCCGGGTCGGTTGGCTACAGAGCAGTGTTTCAGGAACGTTGTGGCTCCGGGTCGGTTGGCTACAGAGCCGTCAGGAACATTGTGGCTCTGGGTCCGTTGGCTACAGAGCAGTGTTTCAGGAACGTTGTGGCTCTGGGTAGGTTGGCTACAGAGCAGTGTTTCAGGAACGTTGTGGCTCTGGGTCGGTTGGCTACAGAGCCGTCAGGAACGTTGTGGCTCTGGGTCGGTTGGCTACAGAGCAGTGTTTCAGGAACGTTGTGGCTCTGGGTCGGTTGGCTACAGAGCAGTGTTTCAGGAACGTTGTGGCTCTGGGTCGGTTGGCTACAGAGCCGTCAGGAACGTTGTGGCTCTGGGTCGGTTGGCTACAGAGCTGTGTTTCAGGAACGTTGTGGCTCTGGGTCGGTTGGCTACAGAGCAGTGTTTCAGGAACGTTGTGGCTCTGGGTCGGTTGGCTACAGAGCAGTGTTTCAGGAACGTTGTGGCTCTGGGTCGGTTGGCTACAGAGCCGTCAGGAACGTTGTGGCTCTGGGTCGGTTGGCTACAGAGCTGTCAGGACCGTTGTGGCTCCGGGTCGGTTGGCTACAGAGCAGTATTTCAGGAACGTTGTGACTCCGGGTCGGTTGGCTACAGAGCAGTGTTTCAGGAATGTTGTGGCTCTGGCTCGGTTGGCTACAGAGCAGTGTTCTGGAATGTTGTGGCTCCGGGTCGGTTGGCTACAGAGCAGTGTTTCAGGAACGTTGTGGCTCTGGGTCGGTTGGCTACAGAGCAGTATTTCAGGAACGCTGTGGCTCTGGGTCGGTTGGCTACAGAGCAGTGTTTCGGGAACGTTGTGGCTCTGGGTCGGTTGGCTACAGAGCAGTGTTTCAGGAACGCTGTGGATCTGGGTCGGTTGGCTACAGAGCAGTGTTTCAGGAACGTTGTGGCTCTGGGTCGGTTGGCTACAGAGTAGTGTTTCAGGAACGTTGTGGCTCTGGGTCGGTTGGCTACAGAGCAGTGTTTTAGCTAGTAGCTAGTTGGTTACAGAGCAGTGTTTTAGTTAGTTGGCTACAGAGCCGTCAGGAACGTTGTGGCTCCGGGTCGGTTGGCTACAGAGCTGTCAGGGCCGTTGTGGCTCCGGGTCGGTTGGCTACAGAGCAGTGTTTCAGGACCGTTGTGGCTCTGGGTCGGTTGGCTACAGAGCCGTCAGGAACATTGTGGCTCCGGGTCGTTTGGCTACAGAGCAGTGTTTCAGGACCGTTGTGGCTCTGGGTCGGTTGGCTACAGAGCCATCAGGAACATTGTGGCTCTGGGTCGGTTGGCTACAGAGCAGTGTTTCAGGACCGTTGTGGCTCTGGGTCAATTGGCTACAGAGCCGTCAGGAACATTGTGGCTCCGGGTCGGTTGGCTACAGAGCAGTGTTTCAGGACCGTTGTGGCTCTGGGTCGGTTGGCTACAGAGCCATCAGGAACATTGTGGCTCTGGGTCGGTCGGCTACAGAGCAGTGTTTCAGGACCGTTGTGGCTCTGGGTCGATTGGCTACAGAGCCGTCAGGAACATTGTGGCTCTGGGTCGGTTGGCTACAGAGCAGTGTTTCAGGACCGTTGTGGCTCTGGGTCGATTGGCTACAGAGCCGTCAGGAACATTGTGGCTCCGGGTCGGTTGGCTACAGAGCAGTGTTTCAGGACCGTTGTGGCTCTGGGTCGGTTGGCTACAGAGCCGTCAGGAACGTTGTGGCTCTGGGTCGGTTGGCTACAGAGCTGTCAGGACCGTTGTGGCTCCGGGTCGGTTGGCTACAGAGCAGTATTTCAGGAACGTTGTGACTCCGGGTCGGTTGGCTACAGAGCAGTGTTTCAGGAATGTTGTGGCTCTGGCTCGGTTGGCTACAGAGCAGTGTTCTGGAATGTTGTGGCTCCGGGTCGGTTGGCTACAGAGCAGTGTTTCAGGAACGTTGTGGCTCTGGGTCGGTTGGCTACAGAGCAGTATTTCAGGAACGCTGTGGCTCTGGGTCGGTTGGCTACAGAGCAGTGTTTCGGGAACGTTGTGGCTCTGGGTCGGTTGGCTACAGAGCAGTGTTTCAGGAACGCTGTGGATCTGGGTCGGTTGGCTACAGAGCAGTGTTTCAGGAACGTTGTGGCTCTGGGTCGGTTGGCTACAGAGTAGTGTTTCAGGAACGTTGTGGCTCTGGGTCGGTTGGCTACAGAGCAGTGTTTTAGCTAGTAGCTAGTTGGTTACAGAGCAGTGTTTTAGTTAGTTGGCTACAGAGCCGTCAGGAACGTTGTGGCTCCGGGTCGGTTGGCTACAGAGCTGTCAGGGCCGTTGTGGCTCCGGGTCGGTTGGCTACAGAGCAGTGTTTCAGGACCGTTGTGGCTCTGGGTCGGTTGGCTACAGAGCCGTCAGGAACATTGTGGCTCCGGGTCGTTTGGCTACAGAGCAGTGTTTCAGGACCGTTGTGGCTCTGGGTCGGTTGGCTACAGAGCCATCAGGAACATTGTGGCTCTGGGTCGGTTGGCTACAGAGCAGTGTTTCAGGACCGTTGTGGCTCTGGGTCAATTGGCTACAGAGCCGTCAGGAACATTGTGGCTCCGGGTCGGTTGGCTACAGAGCAGTGTTTCAGGACCGTTGTGGCTCTGGGTCGGTTGGCTACAGAGCCATCAGGAACATTGTGGCTCTGGGTCGGTCGGCTACAGAGCAGTGTTTCAGGACCGTTGTGGCTCTGGGTCGATTGGCTACAGAGCCGTCAGGAACATTGTGGCTCTGGGTCGGTTGGCTACAGAGCAGTGTTTCAGGACCGTTGTGGCTCTGGGTCGATTGGCTACAGAGCCGTCAGGAACATTGTGGCTCCGGGTCGGTTGGCTACAGAGCAGTGTTTCAGGACCGTTGTGGCTCTGGGTCGATTGGCTACAGAGCCGTCAGGAACATTGTGGCTCCGGGTCGGTTGGCTACAGAGCAGTGTTTCAGGACCGTTGTGGCTCTGGGTCGGTTGGCTACAGAGCCATCAGGAACATTGTGGCTCTGGGTCGGTTGGCTACAGAGCAGTGTTTCAGGACCGTTGTGGCTCTGGGTCGGTTGGCTACAGAGCCATCAGGAACATTGTGGCTCTGGGTCGGTCGGCTACAGAGCAGTGTTTCAGGACCTTTGTGGCTCTGGGTCGATTGGCTACAGAGCCGTCAGGAACGTTGTGGCTCTGGGTCGGTTGGCTACAGAGCAGTATTTAAGGAACGCTGTGGCTCTGGGTCGGTTGGCTACAGAGCAGTGTTTCGGGAACGTTGTGGCTCTGGGTCGGTTGGCTACAGAGCAGTGTTTCAGGAACGCTGTGGCTCTGGGTCGGTTGGCTACAGAGCAGTGTTTCAGGAACGTTGTGGCTCTGGGTCGGTTGGCTACAGAGTAGTGTTTCAGGAACGTTGTGGCTCTGGGTCGGTTGGCTACAGAGCAGTGTTTTAGCTAGTAGCTAGTTGGTTACAGAGCAGTGTTTTAGTTAGTTGGCTACAGAGCCGTCAGGAACGTTGTGGCTCCGGGTCGTTTGGTTACAGAGCTGTCAGGGCCGTTGTGGCTCCGGGTCGGTTGGCTACAGAGCAGTGTTTCAGGAACGTTGTGGCTCCGGGTCGGTTGGCTACAGAGCAGTGTTTCAGGACCGTTGTGGCTCTGGGTCGGTTGGCTACAGAGGCGTCAGGAACATTGTGGCTCCGGGTCGGTTGGCTACAGAGCAGTGTTTCAGGACCGTTGTGGCTCTGGGTCGGTTGGCTACAGAGCCATCAGGAACATTGTGGCTCTGGGTCGGTTGGCTACAGAGCAGTGTTTCAGGACCGTTGTGGCTCTGGGTCGATTGGCTACAGAGCCGTCAGGAACATTGTGGCTCCGGGTCGTTTGGCTACAGAGCAGTGTTTCAGGACCGTTGTGGCTCTGGGTCGGTTGGCTACAGAGCCATCAGGAACATTGTGGCTCTGGGTCGGTCGGCTACAGAGCAGTGTTTTAGCTAGTAGCTAGTTGGTTACAGAGCAGTGTTTTAGTTAGTTGGCTACAGAGCCGTCAGGAACGTTGTGGCTCCGGGTCGTTTGGTTACAGAGCTGTCAGGGCCGTTGTGGCTCCGGGTCGGTTGGCTACAGAGCAGTGTTTCAGGAACGTTGTGGCTCCGGGTCGGTTGGCTACAGAGCAGTGTTTCAGGACCGTTGTGGCTCTGGGTCGGTTGGCTACAGAGGCGTCAGGAACATTGTGGCTCCGGGTCGGTTGGCTACAGAGCAGTGTTTCAGGACCGTTGTGGCTCTGGGTCGGTTGGCTACAGAGCCATCAGGAACATTGTGGCTCTGGGTCGGTCGGCTACAGAGCAGTGTTTCAGGACCGTTGTGGCTCTGGGTCGATTGGCTACAGAGCCGTCAGGAACATTGTGGCTCTGGGTCGGTTGGCTACAGAGCAGTGTTTCAGGAACGTTGTGGCTCCGGGTCGGTTGGCTACAGAGCAGTGTTTCAGGAACGTTGTGGCTCTGGGTTGGTTGGCTACAGAGCAGTGTTTCAGGAACGTTGTGGCTCCGGGTCGGTTGGCTACAGAGCCGTCAGGAACATTGTGGCTCCGGGTCGGTTGGCTACAGAGCCGTCAGGAACATTGTGGCTCCGGGTCGGTTGGCTACAGAGCCATCAGGAACATTGTGGCTCTGGGTCGGTTGGCTACAGAGCAGTGTTTCAGGAACGTTGTGGCTCTGGGTTGGTTGGCTACAGAGCAGTGTTTCAGGAACGTTGTGGCTCCGGGTCGGTTGGCTACAGAGCCGTCAGGAACATTGTGGCTCTGGGTCGGTTGGCTACAGAGCAGTGTTTCAGGAACGTTGTGGCTCGGGTCGGTTGGCTACAGAGCCATCAGGAACGTTGTGGCTCCGGGTCGGTAACAGCCCTCTATTTCTCGCCATGTGGACACATGCCCTGGCTGTCCCTCTGGCATTTCAAACAGCCAGGCCCTCTCTAATACGCCAGGCCTAATATGAGGAGCAGCTGTCTGCCAGGCCTGAGGGGTACATACTTGATGCCAGTGGGCCAGTGGTAGAATGCTGCGGTTGTGAATAGCGAAGCAGAACATTTCTTGAATCAAGTTCCGTAATCAGCTCTGCGTCTGCGTCTGAAATGGAAGGATATGATACGAGAGGCGTCTTCTCAGCATGTCTTATGGGGGGAAACTCGATGGAGGCCCGAAAACAATCTGAGAGAGGAGGGAGTGATGGGCTATTACAATATACAATAGAGAGTCTACAGTGTAGTGACTAGTAGCTAGTTGGTTACAGAGCAGTGTAGTGACTAGTAGCTAGTTGGTTACAGAGCAGTGTGGTGACTAGTAGCTAGTTGGTTACAGAGCAGTATGGTGACTAGTAGCTAGTTGGTTACAGAGCAGTGTGGTGACTAGTAGCTAGTTGGTTACAGAGCAGTATGGTGACTAGTAGCTAGTTGGTTACAGAGCAGTGTGGTGACTACTAGCTAGTTGGTTACAGAGCAGTGTGGTGACTAGTAGCTAGTTGGTTACAGAGCAGTGTGGTGACTAGTAGCTAGTTGGTTACAGAGCAGTGTGGTGACTAGTAGCTAGTTGGTTACAGAGCAGTGTGGTGACTACTAGCTAGTTGGTTACAGAGCAGTGTAGTGACTAGTAGCTAGTTGGTTACAGAGCAGTGTGGTGACTAGTAGCTAGTTGGTTACAGAGCAGTGTGGTGACTAGTAGCTAGTTGGTTACAGAGCAGTATGGTGACTAGTAGCTAGTTGGTTACAGAGCAGTGTAGTGACTAGTAGCTAGTTGGTTACAGAGCAGTGTGGTGACTAGTAGCTAGTTGGTTACAGAGCAGTGTAGTGACTAGTAGCTAGTTGGTTACAGAGCAGTAAGTATGGTGACTAGTAGCTAAACTCGATGGAGGCTGAAAACAATCTGAGAGAGGAGGGAGTGATGGGCTATTACAATATACAATAGAGAGTCTACAGTGTAGTGACTAGTAGCTAGTTGGTTACAGAGCAGTATGGTGACTAGTAGCTAGTTGGTTACAGAGCAGTGTGGTGACTAGTAGCTAGTTGGTTACAGAGCAGTGTGGTGACTAGTAGCTAGTTGGTTACAGAGCAGTGTAGTGACTAGTAGCTAGTTGGTTACAGAGCAGTATGGTGACTAGTAGCTAAACTCGATGGAGGCTGAAAACAATCTGAGAGAGGAGGGAGTGATGGGCTATTACAATATACAATAGAGAGTCTACAGTGTAGTGACTAGTAGCTAGTTGGTTACAGAGCAGTATGGTGACTAGTAGCTAGTTGGTTACAGAGCAGTGTGGTGACTAGTAGCTAGTTGGTTACAGAGCAGTATGGTGACTAGTAGCTAGTTGGTTACAGAGCAGTGTGGTGACTAGTAGCTAGTTGGTTACAGAGCGGTGTGGTGACTAGTAGCTAGTTGGTTACAGAGCAGTATGGTGACTAGTAGCTAGTTGGTTACAGAGCAGTGTGGTGACTACTAGCTAGTTGGTTACAGAGCAGTGTGGTGACTAGTAGCTAGTTGGTTACAGAGCAGTGTGGTGACTAGTAGCTAGTTGGTTACAGAGCAGTGTGGTGACTAGTAGCTAGTTGGTTACAGAGCAGTGTGGTGACTACTAGCTAGTTGATTACAGAGCAGTGTAGTGACTAGTAGCTAGTTGGTTACAGAGCAGTGTGGTGACTAGTAGCTAGTTGGTTACAGAGCAGTGTGGTGACTAGTAGCTAGTTGGTTACAGAGCAGTATGGTGACTAGTAGCTAGTTGGTTACAGAGCAGTGTAGTGACTAGTAGCTAGTTGGTTACAGAGCAGTGTGGTGACTAGTAGCTAGTTGGTTACAGAGCAGTGTAGTGACTAGTAGCTAGTTGGTTACAGAGCAGTATGGTGACTAGTAGCTAGTTGGTTACAGAGCAGTGTGGTGACTAGTAGCTAGTTGGTTACAGAGCAGTGTGGTGACTAGTAGCTAGTTGGTTACAGAGCAGTGTGGTGACTAGTAGCTAGTTGGTTACAGAGCAGTATGGTGACTAGTAGCTAGTTGGTTACAGAGCAGTGTGGTGACTAGTAGCTAGTTGGTTACAGAGCAGTATGGTGACTAGTAGCTAGTTGGTTACAGAGCAGTATGGTGACTAGTAGCTAGTTGGTTACAGAGCAGTATGGTGACTAGTAGCTAGTTGGTTACAGAGCAGTGTGGTGACTAGTAGCTAGTTGGTTACAGAGCAGTGTGGTGACTAGTAGCTAGTTGGTTACAGAGCAGTGTGGTGACTACTAGCTAGTTGGTTACAGAGCAGTGTGGTGACTAGTAGCTAGTTGGTTACAGAGCAGTGTGGTGACTACTAGCTAGTTGGTTACAGAGCAGTGTGGTGACTAGTAGCTAGTTGGTTACAGAGCAGTATGGTGACTAGTAGCTAGTTGGTTACAGAGCAGTGTGGTGACTAGTAGCTAGTTGGTTACAGAGCAGTGTGGTGACTAGTAGCTAGTTGGTTACAGAGCAGTGTGGTGACTAGTAGCTAGTTGGTTACAGAGCAGTGTGGTGACTAGTAGCTAGTTGGTTACAGAGCAGTGTGGTGACTAGTAGCTAGTTGGTTACAGAGCAGTGTGGTGACTACTAGCTAGTTGGTTACAGAGCAGTGTGGTGACTAGTAGCTAGTTGGTTACAGAGCAGTGTGGTGACTAGTAGCTAGTTGGTTACAGAGCAGTGTGGTGACTAGTAGCTAGTTGGTTACAGAGCAGTGTGGTGACTAGTAGCTAGTTGGTTACAGAGCAGTGTGGTGACTAGTAGCTAGTTGGTTACAGAGCAGTATGGTGACTAGTAGCTAGTTGGTTACAGAGCAGTATGGTGACTAGTAGCTAGTTGGTTACAGAGCAGTATGGTGACTAGTAGCTAGTTGGTTACAGAGCAGTGTGGTGACTAGTAGCTAGTTGGTTACAGAGCAGTATGGTGACTAGTAGCTAGTTGGTTACAGAGCAGTGTGGTGACTAGTAGCTAGTTGGTTACAGAGCAGTATGGTGACTAGTAGCTAGTTGGTTACAGAGCAGTATGGTGACTAGTAGCTAGTTGGTTACAGAGCAGTATGGTGACTAGTAGCTAGTTGGTTACAGAGCAGTATGGTGACTAGTAGCTAGTTGGTTACAGAGCAGTATGGTGACTAGTAGCTAGTTGGTTACAGAGCAGTATGGTGACTAGTAGCTAGTTGGTTACAGAGCAGTGTGGTGACTAGTAGCTAGTTGGTTACAGAGCAGTGTAGTGACTAGTAGCTAGTTGGTTACAGAGCAGTGTGGTGACTAGTAGCTAGTTGGTTACAGAGCAGTGTAGTGACTAGTAGCTAGTTGGTTACAGAGCAGTGTGGTGACTAGTAGCTAGTTGGTTACAGAGCAGTGTGGTGACTAGTAGCTAGTTGGTTACAGAGCAGTGTAGTGACTAGTAGCTAGTTGGTTACAGAGCAGTATGGTGACTAGTAGCTAAACTCGATGAAAACAATCTGTGTCGTTCTGATGAACTGTGGACTTTTTATTTATTCAATTCAAGTGAGAGCAATTACAATTTAAATTCACTTTAAAAAAACGTATCTCAGAATTGACCCTTTAAAGATGGATTGATATTTGAGATATCAACATAATGTGATACTTTAGTTACTGTACATCATTAGGCAGTACACTGAGCGGACTAAACATTAAGAACACCTGATCCCTTACTGATCCACTAGTTAAACCCACTTTAGTTACTGTACATCATTAGGCAGTAGGCTGTACACTGAGCGGACTAAACATTAAGAACACCTGATCCCTTACTGATGCCACTAGTTAAACCCACTTTAGTTACTGTACATCATTAGGCTGTACACTGAGCGGACTAAACATTAAGAACACCTGATCCCTTACTGATCCACTAGTTAAACCCACTTTAGTTACTGTACATCATTAGGCAGTAGGCTGTACACTGAGTGGACTAAACATTAAGAACACCTGATCCCTTACTGATCCACTAGTTAAACCCACTTTAGTTACTGTACATCATTAGGCAGTAGGCTGTACACTGAGCGGACTAAACATTAAGAACACCTGCCCTTTCCGTGACATACCAGGTGAAAGCTATGATCCCTTTCTGATGCCAGGTGAAAGCTATGATCCCTTACTGATGCCAGGTGAAAGCTATGATCCCTGATGCCAGGTGAAAGCTATGATCCCTTTCTGATGCCAGGTGAAAGCTATGATCCCTTACTGATACCAGGTGAAAGCTATGATCCCTTACTGATGCCAGGTGAAAGCTATGATCCCTTACTGATGCCAGGTGAAAGCTATGATCCCTTACTGATGCCAGGTGAAAGCTATGATCCCTTACTGATGCCAGGTGAAAGCTATGATCCTGATGCCAGGAGAAAGCTATGATCCCTTACTGATGCCAGGTGAAAGCTATGATCCCTTACTGATGCCAGGTGAAAGCTATGATCCTGATGCCAGGTGAAAGCTATGATCCTGATGCCAGGTGAAAGCTATGATCCCTTACTGATGCCAGGTGAAAGCTATGATCCCTTACTGATACCAGGTGAAAGCTATGATCCCTGATGCCAGGTGAAAGCTATGATCCCTGATACCAGGTGAAAGCTATGATCCCTGATACCAGGTGAAAGCTATGATCCTGATGCCAGGTGAAAGCTATGATCCCTTACTGATGCCAGGTGAAAGATATGATCCCTTACTGATGCCAGGTGAAAGCTATGATCCCTTACTGATGCCAGGTGAAAGCTATGATCCCTTACTGATGCCAGGTGAAAGATATGATCCCTTACTGATGCCAGGTGAAAGCTATGATCCCTTACTGATGCCAGGTGAAAGATATGATCCCTTACTGATGCCAGGTGAAAGCTATGATCCCTTACTGATGCCAGGTGAAAGCTATGATCCCTTACTGATGCCAGGTGAAAGCTATGATCCCTTACTGATGCCAGGTGAAAGCTATGATCTTGATGCCAGGTGAAAGCTATGATCCCTTACTGATGCCAGGTGAAAGATATGATCTTGATGCCAGGTAAAAGCTATGATCTTGATGCCAGGTGAAAGCTATGATCCCTTACTGATGCCAGGTGAAAGATATGATCTTGATGCCAGGTGAAAGCTAGGATCTTGATGCCAGGTGAAAGCTATGATCTTGATGCCAGGTGAAAGCTATGATCCCTTACTGATGCCAGGTGAAAGCTATGATCCCTTACTGATGCCAGGTGAAAGATATGATCCCTGATGCCAGGTGAAAGCTATGATCCCTTACTGATGCCAGGTGAAAGCTATGATCCCTTACTGATGCCAAGTGAAAGCTATGATCCCTTACTGATGCCAGGTGAAAGCTATGATCCCTTACTGATGCCAGGTGAAAGCTATGATCCCTTACTGATGCCAAGTGAAAGCTATGATCCCTTACTGATACCAGGTGAAAGCTATGATCCCTGATGCCAGGTGAAAGCTATGATCCCTGATGCCAGGTGAAAGATATGATCCCTGATGCCAGATGAAAGCTATGATCCCTTACTGATGCCAGGTGAAAGCTATGATCCCTTACTGATGCCAGGTGAAAGCTATGATCCCTTACTGATGCCAGGTGAAAGATATGATCCCTGATGCCAGGTGAAAGCTATGATCCCTTACTGATGCCAGGTGAAAGCTATGATCCCTTACTGATGCCAGGTGAAAGATATGATCCCTGATGCCAGATGAAAGCTATGATCCCTTACTGATGCCAGGTGAAAGCTATGATCCCTTACTGATACCAGGTGAAAGCTATGATCCCTGATGCCAGGTGAAAGCTATGATCCCTTACTGATGCCAGGTGAAAGCTATGATCCCTTACTGATGCCAGGTGAAAGATATGATCCCTGATGCCAGGTGAAAGCTATGATCCCTTACTGATGCCAGGTGAAAGCTATGATCCCTTACTGATACCAGGTGAAAGCTATGATCCCTGATGCCAGGTGAAAGCTATGATCCCTTACTGATGCCAGGTGAAAGCTATGATCCCTTACTGATGCCAGGTGAAAGATATGATCCCTGATGCCAGATGAAAGCTATGATCCCTTACTGATGCCAGGTGAAAGCTATGATCCCTTACTGATGCCAGGTGAAAGCTATGATCCCTTACTGATGCCAGGTGAAAGCTATGATCCCTTACTGATGCCAGGTGAAAGCTATGATCCCTTACTGATGCCAGGTGAAAGCTATGATCCCTTACTGATGCCAGGTGCAGGCTATGATCTTGATGCCACTTGTTAAACCCACTTCCACTAAGGATGTTTAATCCTTCAGACACGTGGAACATGGACTGTGTAGTCTAGTGGTAGTTAGGTAGTTAGGAAGGTAGTTAGTGTAGCAGTAGACGCCAGGCACTGTGTAGTCTAGTGGTAGTTAGGTAGGTAGTTAGTGTAGCAGTAGACGCCCGGCACTGTGTCGTCTAGTGCATTTAGTTAGGTAGTTAGGTAGGTAGTTAGTGTAGCTCTAAATACATCACTGATAACCTCTCAATACATCACTGATAACCTCTCAATACATCACTGATAACCTCTCAATACATCACTGATAACCTCTCAATACATCACTGATAACCTCTCAATACATCACTGATAACCTCTCAATACATCACTGATAACCTCTCAATACATCACTGATAACCTCTCAATACATCACTGATAACCGACTGAACCACCTGAACAGGCCTCAGGCCAACCGACTGAACTGTACTACACCACTACAGTGTAGAGGCTTGTTGGGCTGTGGGGTTTCTACTGTACTACACCACTACAGTGTAGAGGCTTGTTGGGCTGTGGGGTTTCTACTGTACTACACCACTACAGTGTAGAGGCTTGTTGGGCTGTGGGGTTTCTACTGTACTACACCACTACAGTGTAGAGGCTTGTTGGGCTGTGGGGTTTCTACTGTACTACACCACTACAGTGTAGAGGCTTGTTGGGCTGTGGGGTTTCTACTGTACTACACCACTACAGTGTAGAGGCTTGTTGGGCTGTGGGGTTTCTACTGTACTACACCACTACAGTGTAGAGGCTTGTTGGGCTGTGGGGTTTCTACTGTACTACACCACTACAGTGTAGAGGCTTGTTGGGCTGTGGGGTTTCTACTGTACTACACCACTACAGTGTAGAGGCTTGTTGGGCTGTGGGATTTCTACTGTACTACACCACTACAGTGTAGAGGCTTGTTGGGCTGTGGGGTTTCTACTGTACTACACCACTACAGTGTAGAGGCTTGTTGGGCTGTGGGGTTTCTACTGAACTACACCACTACAGTGTAGAGGCTTGTTGAAACAGGGATCAGTGCAGACAGGTGACCAAGACACAAAAGGTGAAAAGGGTGACAGTGAAAGAAGAGACAGAGAGAGGGAGGCACACCTAGAGACTGGCAAAACCACTCTCCCTCTCTCACTCTGCCTCTCCCTCACTCCGCCTCTCTCTCCCTGACTCTGTCTCAATGTCCCTCTCCCTCCCTCTCTCTCTCAGTCTCTCCCTCTCTCAGTCTGCCTCTCCCTTCCTCCTTCCGCCCCTCTCTCCCTCCCTCTCTGTCTCTCCCTCTCTGTCTCTCCCTCCCTCCCTCAGTCTCTCCCTCCCTCAGTCTCTCCCTCTCTGTCTCTCCCTCTCTGTCTCTCCCTCCCTCCCTCTGCCTCTCTCTCCCTCCCTCTCTCTCTCCCTCCCTCAGTCTCTCCCTCCCTCAGTCTCTCCCTCCCTCCCTCTGCCTCTCTCTCCCTCCCTCTCTGTCTCTCCCTCAGTCTCTATCTCTCTGTCTCTCCCTCCCTCCATCAGTCTCTCCCTCCTTAAGTCTCTCCCTCCTGCAGACATGCAGTCTGGCCTCAGCCATATAAAAACACACCTGTCATAAAAGACTAGCACCTACATGACATCATCTACTTTCATTAGGATATATATGATGCAATCTCACACATCCTGTGGCTTTATTCAATGGGAGAGTGGACTCATATCTCTCTCCATGGCTGAGGAGAGAGTGGACTCATATCTCTCCATGGCTGAGGAGAGAGTGGACTCATATCTCTCTCTATGGCTGAGGAGAGAGTGGACTCATATCTCTCTCTATGGCTGAGGAGAGAGTGGACTCATATCTCTCTCTATGGCTGAGGAGAGAGTGGACTCATATCTCTCTCTATGGCTGAGGAGAGAGTGGACTCATATCTCTCTCTATGGCTGAGGAGAGAGTGGACTCATATCTCTCTATGGCTGAGGAGAGAGTGGACTCATATCTCTCTATGGCTGAGGAGAGAGTGGACTCATATCTCTCTATGGCTGAGGAGAGAGTGGACTCGTATCTCTCTCTATGGCTGAGGAGAGAGTGGACTCATATCTCTCTCTATGGCTGAGGAGAGAGTGGACTCATATCTCTCTATGGCTGAGGAGAGAGTGGACTCATATCTCTCTCTATGGCTGAGGAGAGAGTGGACTCATATCTCTCTATGGCTGAGGAGAGAGTGGACTCATATCTCTCTCTATGGTTGAGGAGAGTGTGGACTCATATCTCTCTCTATGGCTGAGGAGAGAGTGGACTCATATCTCTCTCTATGGCCGAGGAGAGAGTGGACTCATATCTCTCTCCATGGCTGAGGAGAGAGTGGACTCATATCTCTCTCCATGGCTGAGGAGAGAGTGGACTCATATCTCTCCATGGCTGAGGAGAGAGTGGACTCATATCTCTCTCTATGGCTGAGGAGAGAGTGGACTCATATCTCTCTCTATGGCTGAGGAGAGAGTGGACTCATATCTCTCTCTATGGCTGAGGAGAGAGTGGACTCTGGGCATATCTCTCTCCATGGCTGAGGAGAGAGTGGACTCATATCTCTCTCTATGGCTGAGGAGAGAGAGGACTCATATCTATCTATGGCTGAGGAGAGAGTGGACTCATATCTCTCTCTATGGCTGAGGAGAGAGTGGACTCATATCTCTCTATGGCTGAGGAGAGAGTGGACTCATATCTCTCTCTATGGCTGAGGAGAGAGTGGACTCATATCTCTCTATGGCTGAGGAGAGAGTGGACTCATATCTCTCTCCATGGCTGAGGAGAGAGTGGACTCATATCTCTCTCTATGGCTGAGGAGAGAGTGGACTCATATCTCTCTATGGCTGAGGAGAGAGTGGACTCATATCTCTCTCTATGGCTGAGGAGAGTGGACTCATATCTCTCTCTATGGCTGAGGAGAGAGTGGACTCATATCTCTCTATGGCTGAGGAGAGAGTGGACTCATATCTCTCTCTATGGCTGAGGAGAGAGTGGACTCATATCTCTCTCTATGGCTGAGGAGAGAGTGGACTCATATCTCTCTCTATGGCTGAGGAGAGAGTGGACTCATATCTCTCTCTATGGCTGAGGAGAGTGTGGACTCATATCTCTCTCTATGGCTGAGGAGAGAGTGTGTGTGTGCTTGTGCGTGTGCGTGTGTGTGGGTGCGTGCGTACCTCTCGGTGGTTGAGCAGTCGCTCCAGGTCGGAGGCCATATTGTTCTTCACCTGTTGGAGAGACGTCTTCTCTTTCCTCAGAGATCTGAATGGACAAACCGAAAACAGAGAGTTTCTCTAGCGCTGACTAAATGAGACAGAATAACGACTCCCTCCATTTCCTCAGAGAGAGTTTCTCTAGTGCTGACTAAATGAGACAGAATAACTCAAATGCCACCCTATTCCCTATATAGTGCACTACTTTTCATTACCACTACTCCAGTGTACGACCTCTGAGTGGTGCCCTAAATAGGGAATAGGGTGTAATTTGAGACTCTCTAGTGCTGACTAAATGGGACAGAATAACGACTCCCTCCATTTCCTCAGAGATCTGAATGGACAAACCGAAACAGAGAGTTTCTCTAGTGCTGACTAAATGGGACAGAATAACGACTCCCTCCATTTCCTCAGAGATCAGGTGCTGCTGAAACGGCACTGTTACAACACAGAATACATCCTATATAGGGCACTACTTTAGGCCAGGGCCCTCGGAGGGGGGAGACTGGAAGGGGGAGATTGGAGGAGGAGACTGGAGGAGGGAGACTGAAAGGGGGAGACTGAAAGGAGGAGACTGGAGGGGGAGACAGAAAGGGGGAGACTGGAGGGGGAGACTGAAAGGGGGAGACTGAAAGGGGGAGACTGAAAGGAGGAGACTGGAGGGGGAGACAGAAAGGGGGAGACTGGAGGGGGAGACTGAGGGGGAGACTGGGAAGGGGAGACTGAAAGGAGGAGACTGGAGGGGAGACTGGAGGGGGAGACTGGGGGAGACTGGAGGGGGAGACTGGAGGGGAGACTGGGGGAGACTGGAGGGGGAGACTGGAGGGGAGACTGAAAGGGGGAGACTGGAAGGAGGAGACTGGAAGGGGGAGACTGAAAGGGGGAGACTGGAAGGAGGAGACTGGAAGGGGGAGACTGAAAGGAGGAGACTGGAGGGGGAGACTGAAAGGGGAGACTGGAAGGAGGAGACTGGAAGGGGGAGACTGAAAGGGGAGACTGGAAGGAGGAGACTGGAAGGGGGAGACTGGAAGGAGGAGACTGGAAGGGGGAGACTGAAAGGAGGAGACTGGAGGGGGAGACTGAAAGGGGGAGACTGAAAGGAGGAGACTGGAAGGGGGAGACTGAAAGGAGGAGACTGGAGGGGAGACTGGAGGGGGAGACTGGAAGGGGGAGACTGGAAGGGGGAGACTGAAAGGAGGAGACTGGAGGGGGAGACAGAAAGGGGGAGACTGGAGGGGGAGACTGAAGGGGGAGACTGGAAGGGGGAGACTGGAAGGGGGAGACTGAAAGGAGGAGACTGGAAGGGGGAGACTGAAAGGAGGAGACTGGAAGGGGGAGACTGAAAGGGGGAGACTGGAAGGAGGAGACAGTGGTGTGTGTACCTGGTGTCCTCCTCCAGCTGTGTGATACGTTCTCTGAGGGACAGTATCTGTGTGTCTCTCTGTCTCACCGTGTCGATCAGGTAACTGTAGGGCTGCTGGGCCTGCTGTAGGAGACGGTTAGCTGCTTCCAGCTAGGACACACACACACACACACACACACACACACACACACACACACACACACACACACACACACACACACACACACACACACACACACACACACACACACACACACACACACACACACACACACACACACACACTTGTTGAACCCGTTTGTTGATTCACGCTACAGTCACTGACTTGGCCTTTGATTGGGAGGGCCCTCTAAAAACACACCTTTCAGGTGGAATATATTTCATGTTGGCAACCCTTCTAACATGATGTCAAACACTGTGACAGGAAGGAAGGTGTGGTGAGGACAGTGTGGGTTAGGAGTCTCCTACACTGTGGGTTAGGAGTCTCCTACACTGTGGGTTAGGAGTCTACTACACTGTGGGTTAGGGGTCTATACTACTACTATACTGTGGGTTAGGAGTCTATACTACTACTACACTGTGGGTTAGGAGTCTATACTACTACTACACTGTGGGTTAGGGGTCTATACTACGACTACACTGTGGGTTAGGAGTCTACTACACTGTGGGTTAGGAGTCTATACTACTACTATACTGTGGGTTAGGAGTCAATACTACTACTACACAGTGGGTTAGGAGTCTACTACACTGTGGGTTAGGAGTCAATACTACTACTACACTGTGGGTTAGGGGTCTATACAACAACTACACTGTGGGTTAGGAGTCTATACTACTACTACACTGTGGGTTAGGAGTCTATACTACTACTACACTCTGGGTTAGGAGTCTATACTACGACTACACTGTGAGTTAGGAGTCTATACTACGACTACACTGTGGGTTAGGAGTCTACTACACTGTGGGTTAGGAGTCTATACTACTACTACACTGTGGGTTAGGAGTCTGAACTACTACACTGTGAGTTAGGAGTCTACTACACTGTGGGTTAGGAGTCTATACCACTGTGGGTCTGTCCTGTGATACCTCCTCAGAGATCTGTCCTGTGATACCTCCTCAGAGATCTGTCCTGTGTTACCTCCTCAGAGATCTGTCCTGTGTGTGTTACCTCCTCAGAGATCTGTCCTGTGTGTGTTACCTCCTCAGAGATCTGTCCTGTGTGTGTTACCTCCTCAGAGATCTGTCCTGTGTGTGTTACCTCCTCAGAGATCTGTCCTGTGATACCTCCTCAGAGATCTGTCCTGTGTTACCTCCTCAGAGATCTGTCCTGTGTGTGTTACCTCCTCAGAGATCTGTCCTGTGTGTGTTACCTCCTCAGAGATCTGTCCTGTGATACCTCCTCAGACATCTGTCCTGTGTTACCTCCTCAGAGATCTGTCCTGTGATACCTCCTCAGAGATCTGTCCTGTGTGTGTTACCTCCTCAGAGATCTGTCCTGTGTGTGTTACCTCCTCAGAGATCTGTCCTGTGATACCTCCTCAGAGATCTGTCCTGTGATACCTCCTCAGAGATCTGTCCTGTGATACCTCCTCAGAGATCTGTCCTGTGTTACCTCCTCAGAGATCTGTCCTGTGTGTGATACCTCCTCAGAGATCTGTCCTGTGTGTGTTACCTCCTCAGAGATCTGTCCTGTGTGTGATACCTCCTCAGAGATCTGTCCTGTGATACCTCCTCAGAGATCTGTCCTGTGATACCTCCTCAGAGATCTGTCCTGTGATACCTCCTCAGAGATCTGTCCTGTGATACCTCCTCAGAGATCTGTCCTGTGATACCTCCTCAGAGATCTGTCCTGTGATACCTCCTCAGAGATCTGTCCTGTGATACCTCCTCAGAGATCTGTCCTGTGATACCTCCTCAGAGATCTGTCCTGTGTGTGATACCTCCTCAGAGATCTGTCCTGTGATACCTCCTCAGAGATCTGTCCTGTGTTACCTCCTCAGAGATCTGTCCTGTGTGTGTTACCTCCTCAGAGATCTGTCCTGTGTGTTACCTCCTCAGAGATCTGTCCTGTGTGTTACCTCCTCAGAGATCTGTCCTGTGTGTTACCTCCTCAGAGATCTGTCCTGTGTGTTACCTCCTCAGAGATCTGTCCTGTGTGTTACCTCCTCAGAGATCTGTCCTGTGTGTTACCTCCTCAGAGATCTGTCCTGTGTGTTACCTCCTCAGAGATCTGTCCTGTGTGTGATACCTCCTCAGAGATCTGTCCTGTGTTACCTCCTCAGAGATCTGTCCTGTGTTACCTCCTCAGAGATCTGTCCTGTGATACCTCCTCAGAGATCTGTCCTGTGTGTGATACCTCCTCAGAGATCTGTCCTGTGATACCTCCTCAGAGATCTGTCCTGTGTTACCTCCTCAGAGATCTGTCCTGTGTGTGTTACCTCCTCAGAGATCTGTCCTGTGTGTGTTACCTCCTCAGAGATCTGTCCTGTGTTACCTCCTCAGAGATCTGTCCTGTGTGTGTTACCTCCTCAGAGATCTGTCCTGTGTTACCTCCTCAGAGATCTGTCCTGTGTGTGTTACCTCCTCAGAGATCTGTCCTGTGTGTGTTACCTCCTCAGAGATCTGTCCTGTGTTACCTCCTCAGAGATCTGTCCTGTGTTACCTCCTCAGAGATCTGTCCTGTGTGTGTTACCTCCTCAGAGATCTGTCCTGTGTTACCTCCTCAGAGATCTGTCCTGTGTTACCTCCTCAGAGATCTGCCCTGTGATACCTCCTCAGAGATCTGTCCTGTGTTACCTCCTCAGAGATCTGTCCTGTGTGTGATACCTCCTCAGAGATCTGTCCTGTGTGTGTTACCTCCTCAGAGATCTGTCCTGTGATACCTCCTCAGAGATCTGTCCTGTGTGTGTTACCTCCTCAGAGATCTGTCCTGTGTGTGTTACCTCCTCAGAGATCTGTCCTGTGTTACCTCCTCAGAGATCTGTCCTGTGTTACCTCCTCAGAGATCTGTCCTGTGTTACCTCCTCAGAGATCTGTCCTGTGTTACCTCCTCAGAGATCTGCCCTGTGATACCTCCTCAGAGATCTGTCCTGTGTTACCTCCTCAGAGATCTGTCCTGTGTTACCTCCTCAGAGATCTGTCCTGTGTGTGATACCTCCTCAGAGATCTGTCCTGTATGTGTTACCTCCTCAGAGATCTGTCCTGTGTGTGTTACCTCCTCAGAGATCTGTCCTGTGTTACCTCCTCAGAGATCTGTCCTGTGATACCTCCTCAGAGATCTGTCCTGTGTTACCTCCTCAGAGATCTGTCCTGTGATACCACCTCAGAGGTCTGTCCTGTGTGTGTTACCTCCTCAGAGATCTGTCCTGTGTGTGTTACCTCCTCAGAGATCTGTCCTGTGTGTGTGTTGCGTCTCTCCAGATCTCTCCTCAGCAGTGTGTTCTGTTTCTCCAGCTGCAACAGTCTACGGGCCAGATGGACACTGCAACACACATTAAATAAACTCTCAAACATAAAACCAAACAATAATCATGTATCACAAATTGCACTACTTTAGACCAGGACCCTATAGAACCCTATATAGTACACTACTTTAGACCAGGGCCCTATATAACCCTATATAGTACACTACTTTAACCAGGACCCTATAGAACCCTATATAATACACTACTTTAGACCAGGGCCCTATAGAACCCTATATAGTACACTACTTTAGACCAGGACCCTATAGAACCCTATATAGTACACTACTTTAGACCAGGGCCCTGTAGAACCCTATATAGTGCACTACTTTAGACCAGAGCCCTATATAACCCTATTCCCTATATATAGTACACTACTTTAGACCAGGGCCCTATAGAACCCTATTCCCTATATATAGTACACTACTTTAGACCAGGGCCCTATAGAACCCTATTCCCTATATATAGTACACTACTTTAGACCAGGGCCCTATAGAACCCTATTCCCTATATATAGTACACTACTTTAGACCAGGGCCCTATAGAACCCTATTCCCTATGTAGTGCACTACTTTAGACCAGGTCCCTATATAACCCTGTTCCCTATATAGTGCACTACTTTAGACCAGGGCCCTATAGAACCCTATATAGTGCACTACTTTAGACCAGGGCCCTATAGAACCCTATATAGTGCACTACTTTAGACCAGAGCCCTATAGAACCCTATTCCCTATATAGTGCACTACTTTAGACCAGGGCCCTATAGAACCCTATTCCCTATATATTACACTACTTTAGACCAGGGCCCTATAGAACCCTATTCCCTATATATTACACTACTTTAGACCAGGGCCCTATAGAACCCTATTCCCTATATAGTGCACTACTTTAGACCAGGGCCCTATAGAACCCTATTCCCTATATATTACACTACTTTAGACCAGGGCCCTATAGAACCCTATTCCCTATATATTACACTACTTTAGACCAGGGCCCTATAGAACCCTATTCCCTATATAGTGCACTACTTTAGACCAGGGCCCTATAGAACCCTATTCCCTATATATTACACTACTTTAGACCAGGGCCCATAGTGAATATGAGGCCGTTAGGGACCCCGTCAGATCAGATCTCACCTCTGCCTGAGTCGTCTCTTGGCGGTTGTGGGAACGTTGGCACCGTAACCGTAGGAGAACAGAACTCTCTCTGCTTCCTCCTCATTATCAACTGACCAGAGAGACAACGACCAACGGAAACAATGGTTACATTTCAAAACGGAACATATTGCATCAGAGCAGTGTGTGTGTGTGTGTGTGTGTGTGTGTGTGTGTGTGTGTGTGTGTGTGTGTGTGTGTGTGTGTGTGTGTGTGTGTGTGTGTGTGTGTGTATCGCTCTGCTGGTTGTGCAGCATATTCTATAGTCAGATAACTAGTAGTGTCAATCACTGCTACTAGTATTATCCTAACGTCGTGCCAACATGAGTCTAACGTCGTGCCAACATGACTCTAACGTCGTGCCAACATGACTCTAACGTCGTGCCAACATGACTCTAACGTCGTGCCAACATGACTCTAACGTCGTGCCAACATGACTCTAACGTCGTGCCAACATGAGTCTAACGTCGTGCCAACATGACTCTAACGTCGTGCCAACATGACTCTAACGTCGTGCCAACATGACTCTAACGTCGTGCCAACATGAGTCTAACGTCGTGCCAACATGAGTCTAACGTCGTGCCAACATGAGTCTAACGTCGTGCCAACATGAGTCTAACGTTGTGCCAACATGACTCTAACGTCGTGCCAACATGACTCTAACGTCGTGAGAACATGACTCTAACGTCGTGAGAACATGACTCTAACGTCGTGCCAACATGACTCTAACGTCGTGCCAACATGACTCTAACGTCGTGAGAACATGACTCTAACGTCGTGAGAACATGACTCTAACGTCGTGCCAACATGACTCTAACGTCGTGCCAACATGACTCTAACGTCGTGCCAACATGACTCTAACGTCGTGCCAACATGACTCTAACGTCGTGCCAACATGACTCTAACGTCGTGCCAACATGACTCTAACGTCGTGCCAACATGACTATCCTAACGTCGTGAGAACATGACTATCCTAACGTCGTGAGAACATGACTATCCTAACGTCGTGCCAACATGACTCTAACGTCGTGCCAACATGACTCTAACGTCGTGCCAACATGACTCTAACGTCGTGCCAACATGACTCTAACGTCGTGCCAACATGACTATCCTAACGTCGTGAGAACATGACTCTAACGTCGTGCCAACATGACTCTAACGTCGTGCCAACATGACTATCCTAACGTCGTGAGAACATGACTCTAACGTCATGCCAACATGACTCTAACGTCGTGCCAACATGACTCTAACGTCGTGCCAACATGACTATCCTAACGTCGTGAGAACATGACTCTAACGTCGTGCCAACATGACTATCCTAACGTCGTGCCAACATGACTCTAACGTCGTGCCAACATGACTCTAACGTCGTGCCAACATGACTATCCTAACGTCGTGCCAACATGACTATCCTAACGTCGTGCCAACATGACTATCCTAACGTCGTGCCAACATGACTATCCTAACGTCGTGCCAACATGACTATCCTAACGTCGTGCCAACATGACTATCCTAACGTCGTGCCAACATGACTCTAACGTCGTGAGAACATGACTCTAACGTCGTGCCAACATGACTCTATCGTCGTGCCAACATGACTCTAACGTCGTGCCAACATGACTCTAACGTCGTGCCAACATGACTCTAACGTCGTGCCAACATGACTCTAACGTCGTGAGAACATGACTCTAACGTCGTGCCAACATGACTCTATCGTCGTGCCAACATGACTCTAACGTCGTGCCAACATGACTATCCTAACGTCGTGCCAACATGACTCTAAAGTCGTGCCAACATGACTCTAACGTCGTGCCAACATGACTCTAACGTCGTGCCAACATGACTCTAACGTCGTGCCAACATGACTCTAACGTCGTGCCAACATGACTCTAACGTCGTGCCAACATGACTATCCTAACGTCGTGCCAACAAGACTATCCTAACGTCGTGCCAACATGACTCTAACGTCGTGCCAACATGAGTCTAACGTCGTGCCAACATGAGTCTAACGTCGTGCCAACATGAGTCTAACGTCGTGCCAACATGAGTCTAACGTTGTGCCAACATGACTCTAACGTCGTGCCAACATGACTCTAACGTCGTGAGAACATGACTCTAACGTCGTGAGAACATGACTCTAACGTCGTGCCAACATGACTCTAACGTCGTGCCAACATGACTCTAACGTCGTGAGAACATGACTCTAACGTCGTGAGAACATGACTCTAACGTCGTGCCAACATGACTCTAACGTCGTGCCAACATGACTCTAACGTCGTGCCAACATGACTCTAACGTCGTGCCAACATGACTCTAACGTCGTGCCAACATGACTCTAACGTCGTGCCAACATGACTCTAACGTCGTGCCAACATGACTATCCTAACGTCGTGAGAACATGACTATCCTAACGTCGTGAGAACATGACTATCCTAACGTCGTGCCAACATGACTCTAACGTCGTGCCAACATGACTCTAACGTCGTGCCAACATGACTCTAACGTCGTGCCAACATGACTCTAACGTCGTGCCAACATGACTATCCTAACGTCGTGAGAACATGACTCTAACCTCGTGCCAACATGACTCTAACGTCGTGCCAACATGACTATCCTAACGTCGTGAGAACATGACTCTAACGTCATGCCAACATGACTCTAACGTCGTGCCAACATGACTCTAACGTCGTGCCAACATGACTATCCTAACGTCGTGAGAACATGACTCTAACGTCGTGCCAACATGACTATCCTAACGCCGTGCCAACATGACTCTAACGTCGTGCCAACATGACTCTAACGTCGTGCCAACATGACTATCCTAACGTCGTGCCAACATGACTATCCTAACGTCGTGCCAACATGACTATCCTAACGCCGTGCCAACATGACTATCCTAACGTCGTGCCAACATGACTATCCTAACGTCGTGCCAACATGACTATCCTAACGTCGTGCCAACATGACTCTAACACCGTGAGAACATGACTCTAACGTCGTGCCAACATGACTCTATCGTGGTGCCAACATGACTCTAACGTCGTGCCAACATGACTCTAACCAGTGCCAACATGACTCTAACGTCGTGCCAACATGACTCTAACGTCGGAGAACATGACTCTAACGTCGTGCCAACATGACTCTATCGTCGTGCCAACATGACTCTAACGTCGTGCCAACATGACTATCCTAACGTCGTGCCAACATGACTCTAAAGTCGTGCCAACATGACTCTAACGTCGTGCCAACATGACTCTAACGTCGTGCCAACATGACTCTAACGTCGTGCCAACATGACTCTAACGTCGTGCCAACATGACTCTAACGTCGTGCCAACATGACTATCCTAACGTCGTGCCAACAAGACTATCCTAACGTCGTGCCAACATGACTATCCTAACGTCGTGAGAACATGACTCTAACGTCGTGAGAACATGACTAACGTCGTGCCAACATGACTATCCTAACGTCGTGCCAACATGACTCTTAACGTCGTGCCAACATGACTATCCTAACGCCGTGAGAACATGACTCTAACGTCGTGAGAACATGACTCTAACGTCATGCCAACATGACTCTAACATCGTGCCAACATGACTCTAACGTCGTGCCAACATGACTATCCTAACGTCGTGCCAACATGACTATCCTAACGTCGTGAGAACATGACTATCCTAACGTCGTGAGAACATGACTCTAACGTCGTGCCAACATGACTATCCTAACGTCGTGCCAACATGACTATCCTAACGTCGTGCCAACATGACTCTAACGTCGTGCCAACATGACTATCCTAACGTCGTGCCAACATGACTATCCTAACGTCGTGCCAACATGACTATCCTAACGTCGTGAGAACATGACTATCCTAACGTCGTGCCAACATGACTATCCTAACGTCGTGAGAACATGACTATCCTAACGTCGTGCCAACATGACTATCCTAACGTCGTGAGAACATTACTTTCAGCAGCCTGCATGGTGACGTCGTCCAGCTCCTGCTCCAGTTTCTCGTAGGTCTGTAGTCTGGCCTGCTGCTCAGCATTCTGGGCCTGGAGTTCTGTTATCTGCTTCTCCGAGGACGCCTGAAGCCTGTACAACTCCTTGGTCATGACCTGATGGAAGAGCAGGGGCAGTTAGCTGTGGGCCGGGGCTCAGCAAGCCGTATGTAACAACCTGGACAGGAGCTAAGAGCTATATGTAACACCCTGGACAGGAGCTAAGGGCTGTATGTAACACCCTGGACAGGAGCTAAGGGGCTGTATGTAACACCCTGGACAGGAGCTAAGGGCTGTATGTAACACCCTGGACCAGAGCTAAGGGGCTGTATGTAACACCCTGGACCAGAGCTAAGGGGCTCTATGTAACACCCTGGACCAGAGCTAAGGGGCTGTATGTAACACCCTGGACAGGAGCTAAGGGGCTGTATGTAACACCCTGGACAGGAGCTAAGGGCTGTATGTAACACCCTGGACAGGAGCTAAGAGCTATATGTAACACCCTGGACAGGAGCTAAGGGCTGTATGTAACACCCTGGACAGGAGCTAAGGGGCTGTATGTAACACCCTGGACAGGAGCTAAGGGCTGTATGTAACACCCTGGACCAGAGCTAAGGGGCTGTATGTAACACCCTGGACCAGAGCTAAGGGGCTGTATGTAACACCCTGGACAGGAGCTAAGGGGCTGTATGTAACACCCTGGACAGGAGCTAAGGGGCTGTATGTAACACCCTGGACCAGAGCTAAGGGGCTGTATGTAACACCCTGGACAGGAGCTAAGGGGCTGTATGTAACACCCTGGACAGGAGCTAAGGGGCTCTATGTAACACCCTGGACAGGAGCTAAGGGCTGTATGTAACACCCTGGACAGGAGCTAAGGGGCTGTATGTAACACCCTGGACCGGAGCTAAGGGGCTCTATGTAACACCCTGGACAGGAGCTAAGGGGCTGTATGTAACACCCTGGACCAGAGCTAAGGGGCTCTATGTAACACCCTGGACAGGAGCTAAGGGGCTGTATGTAACACCCTGGACAGGAGCTAAGGGCTGTATGTAACACCCTGGACCAGAGCTAAGGGGCTGTATGTAACACCCTGGACAGGAGCTAAGGGGCTGTATGTAACACCCTGGACAGGAGCTAAGGGGCTCTATGTAACACCCTGGACAGGAGCTAAGGGGCTGTATGTAACACCCTGGACCAGAGCTAAGGGGCTGTATGTAACACCCTGGACCAGAGCTAAGGGGCTGTATGTAACACCCTGGACCAGAGCTAAGAGCTGTATGTAACACCCTGGACCAGAGCTAAGGGGCTGTATGTAACACCCTGGACCAGAGCTAAGAGCTGTATGTAACACCCTGGACCAGAGCTAATGGGCTGCCCTACTAGGACGTTCTAACAACCAAAATGCTTAGGATTCTAGTAGTCTGGTTTTCTGGTTCCTCCTCTAAGGTCCTGGTCTAAGGTAGTGCACTATATAGGGAACAGGGCACCATTTGGGACCCCCACCTCCAGCTTCTTCTGGTGTTTCTCTGTCTCCATCTGACACTGTCCCAGGTTCCTGGCGGTCTCCTCTTGTACCATCTGAGAGCGCTCTGTCTCAAAGCTCTTCAGCTTCACCTGGTTCAGGAGCTCTGCCACCCGGCTGTCTGTCCCCGTCTGGACACCACGGAACCTGGGGACACACAGTTATATATATTTAACCTGGGGACACACAGTTATATATATTTAACCTGGACACACACACAGTTATATATATTTAACCTGGGGACACACACAGTTATATATATTTAACCTGGACTCACACACAGTTATATATATTTAACCTGAGGACACAGTTATATATATTTAACCTGGACACACACAGTTATATATATTTAACCTGGACACACACAGTTATATATATTTAACCTGGACACACACACAGTTATATATATTTAACCTGGACACACACAGTTATATATATTTAACCTGAGGACACACACACAGTTATATATATTTAACCTGGACACACACACAGTTATATATATTTAACCTTGACACACACATAGTTGTATATATTTAACCTGGGGACACACAGTTATATATATTTAACCTGGGGACACACACAGTTATATATATTTAACCTGGACACACACACAGTTATATATATTTAACCTGGACACACACACAGTTATATATATTTAACCTGAGGACACACACACAGTTACATATATTTAACCTGGACACACAGTTATATATATTTAACCTGGAGACACACAGTTATATATATTTAACCTGGACACACAGTTATATATATTTAACCTGGGGACATACACAGTTATATATATTTAACCTGGGGACACACACAGTTATATATATTTAACCTGGATACACACACAGTTATATATATTTAACCTGGACACACACAGTTATATATATTTAACCTGGGGTTACACACAGTTATATATACTTAACCTGGACACACACAGTTATATATATTTAACCTGGACACACACACAGTTATATATATTTAACCTGGACACACACAGTTATATATATTTAACCTGAGGACACACACACAGTTATATATATTTAACCTGGACACACACACAGTTATATATTTTTAACCTGGACACACACAGTTATATATATTTAACTTGGGGACACACAGTTATATATATTTAACCTGGACACACACAGTTATATATATTTAACCTGGACACACAGTTATATATATTTAACCTGGACACACAGTTATATATATTTAACCTGGACACACACAGTTATATATATTTAACCTGGGGACACACACAGTTATATATATTTAACCTGGACACACACAGTTATATATATTTAACCTGGACACACACAGTTATATATATTTAACCTGGACACACACACAGTTATATATATTTAACCTGGGGTCACACACAGTTATATATATTTAACCTGGACACACACAGTTATATATATTTAACCTGGACACACACACAGTTATATATTTAACCTGGACACACACACAGTTATATATATTTAACCTGGGGACACACGTCGGCGCTGCTGTGTAACTAGATGTTATGACCCCAAGCATACTTCCAATGTTGTGGCAAAAGGGCAACAAAGTCAAGGTATTGGAGTGGCCGTCACAAAGCCCTGACCTCAATCCAATAGAAAATGTGTGGGCAGAACTGAAAAGGCGTGTGCGAGCAAGGAGGCCTACAAACCTGACTCAGTTACACCAACTCTGTCAGGAGGAATGGGCCAAAATTCACCCAACCTATTGAGGGAAGCTTGTGGAAGGATACCCGAAACATTTGACCCAAGTTAAACAATTTAAAGGCAATTGCTACCAAATACTAATTGAGTGTATGTAAACTTCTGACCCACTGGGAATGTGATGAAAGAAATAAATGCTGAAATAAATAATTATCTCTACTATTATTCTGACATTTCACATTCTTAAAATAAAGTGGTGATCCTAACTGAACTAAAACAGGGATGTAAAAAAAACTAGGATTAAAATGTCAGGAATTGTGGAAAAACTGAGTTAAAACGTATTTGGCTAAGGTGTATGTATGAACTTCTGACGTCAACTGTATAAACTGTTGTTTCTCAATCAGAGCGTCAGTTTGTATTGTATTCTGTTTGAGGCTGACGCAGAGAGACTAGCTGTGGAGGGGAGTCACCAGTTTACTGTTTTACTCCTGAGTTTCTGTTGGCCGCATAGGCAAGTCCGGACAGGGCATATGGCACCTCTCACACGGGCTCACCACCACACGCTCCAGGGTTTCCGTTAGCCCACATCTAATTAGCGCTGGCAAATTGCCTGGTAGAAGAAAGAAAAATTCTAACATTTAATGATTAAGCAAGTACATGTGTTGACAGTTTGGCAAATTTCTTTCTTTAAAAAAAAAAACCATGTTATCACATTCAATTCAATTCAATTCAATTCAAGGGCTTTATTGGTATGGGAAACGTGTTAACATTGCCAAAGCAAGTGAGGTAGACAACATACAAAGTGAATATATAAAGTGAAAAACAACAAAAATTAACAGTAAACATTACACAGACTCTTCTCCAGGTTCATCTCTCTGTAGGTGATGGCTTTGTTATGGAAGGTTTGTGAATCGCTTCCTTTTAGGTGGTTGTAGAATTTAACGGCTCTTTTCTGGATTTTGATAATTAGTGGGTATCGGCCTAATTCTGCTCTGCGTGCATTATTTGGTGTTTTACGTTGTACACGGAGGATATTTTTGCAGAATTCTGCGTGCAGAGTCTCAATTTGGTGTTTGTCCCATTTTGTGAAGTATTGGTTGGTGAGCGGACCCCAGACCTCACAACCATAAAGAGCAATGGGCTCTGTGACTGATTCAAGTATTTTTAGCCAAATCCTAATTGGTATGTTGAAATTTATGTTTCTTTTGATGGCATAGAATGCCCTTCTTGCCTTGTCTCTCAGATCGTTCACAGCTTTGTGGAAGTTACCTGTGGCGCTGATGTTTAGGCCAAGGTATGTATAGTTTTTTGTGTGCTCTAGGGCAACAGTATCTAGATTGAATTTGTATTTGTGGTCCTGGTGACTGGACCTTTTTTGGAACACCATTATTTTGGTCTTACTGAGATTTACATTCAGGGCCCAGGTCTGACAGAATCTGTGCATAAGATCTAGGTGCTGCTGTAGGCCCTCCTTGGTTGGTGACAGAAGCACCAGATCATCAGCAAACAGCAGACATTTGACTTCGGATTCTAGCAGAGGGAGGCCGGGTGCTGCAGACTTTTCTAGTGCCCGCGCCAATTCGTTGATATATATGTTGAAGAGGGTGGGGCTTAAGCTGCATCATTCTACACACAATACCCCATAATGACATCACAATACCCCATAATGACATCACAATACCCCATAATGACATCACAATACCCCATAATGACATCACAATACCTTATAATGAAAAAACAAAAACAGGTTCAAGAAATATGACATTTACATAAGTATTCAGACCCTTTACTCAGTTCTTTGTTGAAGCACCTCTGCCAGTGATTACAGCCTCGGGTCTTCTTGGGTATGATGCTACAAGCTTGGCACACCTGTATTTGGGGAGTCTCTCCCATTTTTCTCTGCAGATCCTCTCAAGCTCTGTCAGGATGGATGGGGAGCGTCGCTGCACAGCTATTTTCAGGCCTCTCCAGAGATGTTCGATCAGGTTCAAGTCCGGGCTCTGGCCTGGCCACTGAGCGACATCCAGAGACTTGTCCTGAAGCCACTCCTGCGTTGTCTTGGCTGTGTGCTTAGGGTCGTTGTCCTGTTGGAAGGTGAACCTTCACCCCAGTCTGAGGTCCTGAGTGCTCTGGAGACGGTTCTCATCAAGGATCTCTCTGTTTATCTTTCCCTCAATCCTGACTAGTCTCCCGGTCCCTGCCAATGAAAAACATCCCCCTCAACCTGATGCTGCCACAACCACCATGATTCACCGTAGGGATGGTGCCAAGTTTCCTCCAGGCCTTGACGCTTGGCATTCAGGCCAAAGAGTTTAATCTTGGTTTCATAAGACCAGAGAATCTTGTTTCTCATGAACTGAGAGTCCTTTAGATGCCTTTTAGAAAACTCCAAGCGGGCTGTCATGTGCCTTTTACTGAGGAGTGGCTTCCGTCTGGCCACTTTAACATGAAGCCTAATTGGCGGAGGGCTGCAGAGATAGTCTTGGTGGATCCAAACATTAAAAATGATGGAGGCCACGGCGTTCTTCGGGACCTTTAATGCTGCAGACATTTTTTGTTACCCTTCCCCAGATCTGTGCCTCGACACAATCCTGTCTCGGAGTTCTACAGACAATCCCTTCGACCTCATGGCTTGGTTTTTGCTCTGACATGAACTGTCAACTGTGGGACCTTATATAGACAGGTGTGTTGCCTTTCCAAATCACATCCAATCCTATTGAATTTACCACAGGTGGACTCCAATAAAGTTGTAGAAACATCGCAAGGATGATCAATGGAAACAGGATGCACCTGAGCTCAATTTAGAGTCTCATAGCAAAGGGTCTGAATACTTATGAAAATAAGGTTTCTGTTTTTAGTTATTTTTAAAACATTTGCAAAAAGGTCTTAAAAACCTGTTCCCACTTCGTCAATATGGGGTATTGTGTGTAGATAGGCGGCGCGGTATCCTAGTGGTTGGAGCGTTGGACTAGTAACCGAAAGGTTGCAAGGTCGAATCCCCGAGCTGACAAGGCACACATCTGTCGTTCTGCCCCTGTTCCTAGGGCCGCCATTGTAAATTAGAATTTGTTCTTAAACTGACTTGCCTAATTAAATAAAGGTTAAAAAAAAATAAGATTTACGAGGTTAAAAAAAATTATTTAATCAATTTTAGAATTAGACTGAACAGTAAAACAAAAGGTGCAAAAATAAATCAAGGGTCTGAAAACGGAGGTGTAGAAGACTTACGGGAGCTATTAAGGTGAAGTGCCTTGCTCAAGGGCACAGTGGTAGATGTTCCACGTGGTCAGGGATTTGAACCAGTGGCATTTCTCTAGTGTTACTGTATCAATACTGGGCCATAATATCGAACTACCATAGAAGAAGTCTGTCTGTGGCATAGTGGCAAGCCTTTCTCTAGTGTTACTGTATCAATACTGGGCCATAATGTCGAACTACCATAGAAGAAGTCTGGTTGTGGCATAGTGGCAAGCCTTTCTCTAGTGTTACTGTATCAATACTGGGCCATAATGTCGAACTACCATAGAAGAAGTCTGGTTGTGGCATAGTGAAAAGGCAGGTGAAAATACAGGTGTTGGCCTGCGGGGAAGGAGAATACCTCCACTGAAAACCACATCACTGTTGATTAATGCAGGTGTTGGCCTGCGGGGAAGGAGAATACCTCCACTGAAAACCACATTACTGTTGATTAATACAGGTGCTGGCCTGCGGGGAAGGAGAATACCTCCACTGAAAACCACATTACTGTTGATTAATACAGGTGTTGGCCTGCGGGGAAGGAGAATACCTCCACTGAAAACCACATCACTGTTGATTAATAAATACACTGGAATTATTACCAAATCATATCAGTGTTTGGAGTTGGACACCACTGACATTAGAGACCCAGTATATAATGTGTTCTGTTGGGGGTTCTGGAACCACTGACATTAGAGACCCAGTATATAATGTGTTCTGTTGGGGGTTCTGGAACCACTGACATTAGAGACCCAGTATATAATGTGTTCTGTTAGAGGTTCTGGAACCACTGACATTAGAGACCCAGTATATAATGTGTTCTGTTGGGGGTTCTGGAGGACTGGAACCACTGACATTAGAGACCCAGTATATAATGTGTTCTGTTGGGGGTTCTGGAGGACTGGAACCACTGACATTAGAGACCCAGTATATAATGTGTTCTGTTGGGGGTTCTGGAAACACTGACATTAGAGACCCAGTATATAATGTGTTCTGTTGGGGGTTCTGGAACCACTGACATTAGAGACCCAGTATATAATGTGTTCTGTTGGGGGTTCTGGAACCACTGACATTAGAGACCCAGTATATAATGTGTTCTGTTGGGGGTTCTGGAACCACTGACATTAGAGACCCAGTATATAATGTGTTCTGTTGGGGGTTCTGGAGGACTGGAACCACTGGCATTAGAGACCCAGTATATAATGTGTTCTGTTAGGGGTTCTGGAACCACTGACATTAGAGACCCAGTATATAATGTGTTCTGTTGGGGGTTCTGGAGGACTGGAACCACTGACATTAGAGACCCAGTATATAATGTGTTCTGTTAGGGGTTCTGGAGGACTGGAACCACTGACATTAGAGACCCAGTATATAATGTGTTCTGTTGGGGGTTCTGGAGGACTGGAACCACTGACATTAGAGACCCAGTATATAATGTGTTCTGTTGGGGGTTCTGGAACCACTGACATTAGAGACCCAGTATATAATGTGTTCTGTTGGAGGTTCTGGAACCACTGACATTAGAGACCCAGTATATAATGTGTTCTGTTGGGGGTTCTGGAACCACTGACATTAGAGACCCAGTATATAATGTGTTCTGTTGGGGGTTCTGGAGGACTGGAACCACTGACATTAGAGACCCAGTATATAATGTGTTCTGTTGGGGGTTCTGGAGGACTGGAACCACTCTAGAGACCCAGTATATAATGTGTTCTGACTGGAACCACTGACATTAGAGACCCAGTATATAATGTGTTCTGTTGGGGGTTCTGGAACCACTGACATTAGAGACCCAGTATATAATGTGTTCTGTTGGGGGTTCTGGATGTGTTCTGTTGGGGGTTCTGGAACCACTGACATTAGAGACCCAGTATATAATGTGTTCTGTTGGGGGTTCTGGAGGACTGGAACCACTGACATTAGAGACCCAGTATATAATGTGTTCTGTTGGGGGTTCTGGAACCACTGACATTAGAGACCCAGTATATAATGTGTTCTGTTGGGGGTTCTGGAACCACTGACATTAGAGACCCAGTATATAATGTGTTCTGTTGGGGGTTCTGGAACCACTGACATTAGAGACCCAGTATATAATGTGTTCTGTTGGGGGTTCTGGAGGACTGGAACCACTGACACTAGAGACCCAGTATATAATGGGTTCTGTTAGGGGTTCTGGAGGACTGGAACCACTGACACTAGAGACCCGGTATATAATGGGTTCTGTTAGGGGTTCTGGAGGACTGGAACCACTGACACTAGAGACCCGGTATATAATGGGTTCTGTTAGAGGTTCTGGAGGACTGGAACCACTGACACTAGAGACCCGGTATGGTGACAGCATGTACAGAATTGTATTGACACCATAGATATCAAACATGTCCTTATCTTTCCTTATCCCAGAATAGTGGTATGTCGTACATCGTGTGATTGGGGGGGCTGGGCTGCTGGAGCAGCATCTGTCGTTGTTGGCCCCACAACAAGTGCCTTCTGCCTGGGTGAATGGGAGCCGTGAGGGGGGTGGTTGAAGGGACTGGGAGCTCCATGCCCCCAGCAGAACAACAGAGGACGGCCAGCTGCTGTACAGGACCTACAGGAATGTGCGGAGGAATGTGTGGCACGCAGCCCTGGGACTCGCTCAGTGACAGTCCTACATCCCTCTGAGATCACTACTGCTCTGCTGGGAGGAGGACTCGGGAAACCAGGCCTGAGATACAGTAGCCGGGACCTAAATACTCCCATTAGGATCTACAACAACCAGGGAGAAATATGTTACTGATCTACACGGGGGGGGGGTAGACGTCCATAGTTACCGTGACACCCATCACACTGACCATTACTGTTACCTTGACGTCCATAGTTACCGTGACACCCATCACACTGACCATTACTGTTACCGTGACGTCCATAGTTACCGTGGCACCCATCACACTGACCATTACTGTTACCGTGACGTCCATAGTTACCGTGGCACCCATCACACTGACCATTACTGTTACCGTGACGTCCATAGTTACCGTGACACCCATCACACTGACCATTACTGTTACCATAGTTACCGTGACACCCATCACACTGACCATTACTGTTACCGTGACGTCCATAGTTACCGTGACACCCATCACACTGACCATTACTGTTACCGTGACGTCCATAGTTACCGTGACACCCATCACATTGGCCATTACTGTTACCGTGACGTCCATAGTTACCGTGACACCCATCACATTGACCATTACTGTTACCGTGACACCCATCCTTATCAACGTCTATCAACGGGCAGCTTGACATGTAGAGAAGACAGAATGTATATATCATTATTCGTGGGTCACTATGTGGACACATGATGTCAACAGGAAGAGGACCATTGTACGAGGAGCTCCCCCAGGAAGAGGACCGTTGTACGAGGAGCTCCCCCAGGAAGAGGACCGTTGTACGAGGAGCTCCCCCAGGAAGAGGACCGTTGTACGAGGAGCTCCCCCAGGAAGAGGACCGTTGTACGAGGAGCTCCCCCAGGAAGAGGACCGTTGTACGAGGAGCTCCCCCGGGAAGAGGACCGTTGTACGAGGAGATCCCCCAGGAAGAGGACCGTTGTACGAGGACCTCCCCCAGGAAGAGGACCGTTGTACGAGGACCTCCCCCGGGCTACAAGGATGAAATGTGACTGGAGCAGTTTCAGGAGACCTCTGAACACTGTCACCACCGATAAATCCACTGCTCTTAAACGCAAGTAAAACTAAACCGATCACTGCCCGCACCTGCTCGCCCATCCAGCATCACCACTCTGGATGGTTCTGACTTAGAATATGTGGACAACTACAAATACCTAGGTGTCTGGCTAGACTGTAAACTCTCCTTCAGACTCATATTAAACATCTCCAATCCAAAATAAAATCTAGAATCGGCTTCCTATTTCTCAACAAAGCATCCTTCACTCATGCTGCCAAACATAGCCTCGTACAACTGACCATCCTACCGATCCTTGACTTCGGTGATGTCATCTATAAAATAGCCTCCAACACTCTACTCAACAAACTGGATGCAGTCTATCACCGTGCCTTCCGTTTTGTCACCAAAGCCCCATACACTACCCACCATTGCGACCTGTACTCTCTCGTTGGTTGGCCCTCGCATCATACTCGTTGCCAAACCCACTGGCTACAGGTTATCTACAAGTTTCTGCTAGGTAAAGCCCCGCCTTATCTCAGCTCACTGGTCACCATAGCAGCACCCACTCGTAGCACACGCTCCAGCAGGTATATCTCACGGGTCACCCCCAAAGCCAATTCCTCCTTTGCTCTCCTTCCAGTTCTCTGCTGCCAATGACTGGAACGAACTGCAAAAATCACTGGAGCTGGAGACTCTTATCTCCCTCACTAGCTTTAAGCACCAACTGTCAGAGCAGCTCACAGATTACTGCACCTGTACATAGCCCATCTATAATTTAGCCCAAACAACTACCTCTTTCCCGACTGTATTTATTTATTTATTTTGCTCCTTTGCACCCCATTATTTTTTATCTCTACTTTGCACATTCTTCCACTGCAAAACTATCATTCCAGTGTTTTACTTGCTATATTGTATTTACTTTGCCACCATGGCCTTTTTTTGCCTTTACCTCCCTTATCTCACCTCATTTGCTCACATTGTATATAGACTTGTTTCTACTGTATTATTGACTGTATGTTTGTTTTACTCCATGTGTAACTCTGTGTCGTTGTATCTGTCGACCTGCTTTGCTTTATCTTGGCCAGGTCGCAATTGTAAATGAGAACTTGTTCTCAACTGGCCTACCTGGTTAAATAAAGGTGAAATATATATATATTTTTTTTTTAAGTACTGGGACATTACACTGGAGAAACCATCAAACATCATCTATATATTTTAGAGACCTCTAAAGTACTGGGATATTACACTGGAGAAACCATCAAACAACATCTATATATTGTAGAGACCTCTAAAGTACTGGAGAAACCTTCAAACAACATCTATATATTGTAGAGACCTCTAAAGTACTGGAGAAACCTTCAAACAACATCTATATATTGTAGAGACCTCTAAAGTACTGGAGAAACCTTCAAACAACATCTATATATTGCAGAGACCTCTAAAGTACTGGAGAAACCATCAAACAACATCTATATATTGTAGAGACCTCTAAAGTACTGGAGAAACCTTCAAACAACATCTATATATTGTAGAGACCTCTAAAGTACTGGAGAAACCTTCAAACAACATCTATATATTGTAGAGACCTCTAAAGTACTGGAGAAACCATCAAACATCATCTATATATTGTAGAGACCTCTAAAGTACTGAAGAAACCATCAAACAACATCTATATATTGTAGAGACCTCTAAAGTACTGGGATATTACACTGGAGAAACCATCAAACATCATCTATATATTGTAGAGACCTCTAAAGTACTGGAGAAACCATCAAACAACATCTATATATTGTAGAGACCTCTAAAGTACTGGAGAAACCATCAAACATCATCTATATATTGTAGAGACCTCTAAAGTACTGGGATATTACACTGGAGAAACCATCAAACAACATCTATATATTGTAGAGACCTCTAAAGTACTGGGATATTACACTGGAGAAACCATCAAACAACATCTATATATTGTAGAGACCTCTAAAGTACTGGGATATTACACTGGAGAAACCATCAAACAACATCTATATATTGTAGAGACCTCTAAAGTACTGGAGAAACCTTCAAACAACATCTATATATTGTAGAGACCTCTAAAGTACTGGAGAAACCTTCAAACAACATCTATATATTGTAGAGACCTCTAAAGTACTGGAGAAACCATCAAACAACATCTATATATTGTAGAGACCTCTAAAGTACTGGAGAAACCATCAAACAACATCTATATATTGTAGAGACCTCTAAAGTACTGGGATATTACACTGGAGAAACCATCAAACAACATCTATATATTGTAGAGACCTCTAAAGTACTGGAGAAACCATCAAACAACATCTATATATTGTAGAGACCTCTAAAGTACTGGGATATTACACTGGAGAAACCATCAAACAACATCTATATATTGCAGAGACCTCTAAAGTACTGGAGAAACCATCAAACAACATCTATATATTGCAGAGACCTCTAAAGTACTGGGATATTACACTGGAGAAACCATCAAACAGCATCTATATATTGTAGAGACCTCTAAAGTACTGGGATATTACACTGGAGAAACCATCAAACAGCATCTATATATTGTAGAGACCTCTAAAGTACTGGAGAAACCATCAAACAACATCTATATATTGCAGAGACCTCTAAAGTACTGGAGAAACCATCAAACAACATCTATATATTGTAGAGACCTCTAAAGCACTGGAGAAACCATCAAACAACATCTATATATTGTAGAGACCTCTAAAGTACTGGGATATTACACTGGAGAAACCTTCAAACAACATCTATATATTGCAGAGACCTCTAAAGCACTGGAGAAACCATCAAACAACATCTATATATTGTAGAGACCTCTAAAGTACTGGATAAACCTTCAAACAACATCTATATATTGTAGAGACCTCTAAAGTACTGGAGAAACCTTCAAACAACATCTATATATTGTAGAGACCTCTAAAGTACTGGAGAAACCTTCAAACAACATCTATATATTGCAGGCCTGACCCTGTCAAAGACACACTGACAGCTTAGGGTTAAAAACATCTTAAAACAAACTGTGCCAAAACCCAAAGATGTTACCGAACATTGTGAAACTAACTTCCTCGTAAATCATAAATGTTATTCACCTTCAAGCTGTAGCTAAACGTTTGTTCATAGCGAAGCTGTGACGCCAGTTGACGCCTGACTGACTGTACTTCCATATGAACACCCTTTAATTAAACATCATTAACCACTCAGTCAGTCAGTCAGTCAGCCAGCCAGCCAGTCAACCAGTCAGTCACTTAGTCAGTCAACCAGCCAGTCAGTCAGTCTGTCAGTCAACCAGTCAGTCAGTCAGTCAACCAGCCAGTCAGTCAGTCACCCAGTCAGTCAGTCAACCAGCCAGTCAGTCAGTCAGTCAACCAGTCAGTCAGTCAGTCAGTCAACCAGCCAGTCAGTCAGTCAGCCAGTCAGTCAACCAGCCAGTCAGTCAGCCAGTCAGTCAGTCAGCCAGTGAGAGAAAGCACAACACAACCAGGTGTTCTCCCCAACATGTAAAGGTCAAGCTGATAATCATGATGTCTAGTCAGTCAGTCAACCAGTCAGTCAGCCAGTCAGTCAGTCAGCCAGTCAGAGAAAGCACAACACAACCAGGTGTTCTCCCCAACATGTAAAGGTCAAGCTGATAATCATGATGTCTAGTCAGTCAGTCAACCAGTCAGTCAGCCAGTCAGTCAGCCAGCCAGTCAGAGAAAGCACAACACAACCAGGTGTTCTCCCCAACATGTAAAGGTCAAGCTGATAACCATGAGACAGACATCTCAGTGGAATCCAGTTAGACGAGTTATTACGTACATAATGATACACCTTTGAAGTGCTACCAAATTATGTCCTCTAGGAAGGAACAAACATGTTAACAGGGTATCATCAAAGTAGCTTTAGTAACGTATACTAACCTGAACTACAATATAACCTAATATAAATATAAACTCTGTACCGGTACTGCCTGTATATAGTCTGGCTATTGTTATTTTCCTGCTGCCATAATTATTTGTTACTTGGATTTCTTACTCGTATTCATATTTTTGAAACAGCATTTGTTGGTTAAGGACTTGTAAGTTAGCATTTCACTGTAAGGTCTACCTACACCTGTTGTATTCAGCATTTCACTGTAAGGTCTACCTACACCTGTTGTATTCAGCATTTCACTGTGAGGTCTACTACCTGTTGTATTCAGCATTTCACTGTAAGGTCTACCTACACCTGTTGTATTCAACATTTCACTGTGAGGTCTACTACACCTGTTGTATTCAGCATTTCACTGTGAGGTCTACTACACCTGTTGTATTCAACATTTCACTGTGAGGTCTACTACACCTGTTGTATTCAACATTTCACTGTAAGGTCTACCTACACCTGTTGTATTCAGCATTTCACTGTAAGGTCTACCTACACCTGTTGTATTCAGCATTTCACTGTAAGGTCTACCTACACCTGTTGTATTCAGCATTTCACTGTAAGGTCTACCTACACCTGTTGTATTCAGCATTTCACTGTAAGGTCTACTACACCTGTTGTATTCAGCATTTCACTGTAAGGTCTACTACACCTATTGTATTCAGCATTTCACTGTAAGGTCAACCTACACCTGTTGTATTCAGCATTTCACTGTAAGGTCTACCTACACCTGTTGTATTCAGCATTTCACTGTGAGGTCTACTACACCTGTTGTATTCAGCATTTCACTGTGAGGTCTACCTACACCTGTTGTATTCAGCATTTCACTGTAAGGTCTACTACACCTGTTGTATTCAGCATTTCACTGTAAGGTCTACCTACACCTGTTGTATTCAGCATTTCACTGTAAGGTCTACCTACACCTGTTGTATTCAGCATTTCACTGTGAGGTCTACTACACCTGTTGTATTCAGCATTTCACTGTGAGGTCTACCTACACCTGTTGTATTCAGCATTTCACTGTAAGGTCTACTACACCTGTTGTATTCAGCATTTCACTGTAAGGTCTACCTACACCTGTTGTATTCAGCATTTCACTGTGAGGTCTACTACACCTGTTGTATTCAGCATTTCACTGTAAGGTCTACTACACCTGTTGTATTCAGCATTTCACTGTGAGGTCTACCTACACCTGTTGTATTCAGCATTTCACTGTAAGGTCTACTACACCTGTTGTATTCAGCATTTCACTGTAAGGTCTACCTACACCTGTTGTATTCAGCATTTCACTGTGAGGTCTACTACACCTGTTGTATTCAGCATTTCACTGTAAGGTCTACTACACCTGTTGTATTCAGCATTTCACTGTAAGGTCTACCTACACCTGTTGTATTCAGCATTTCACTGTGAGGTCTACTACACCTGTTGTATTCAGCATTTCACTGTAAGGTCTACCTACACCTGTTGTATTCGGGAGCATTTGACAAATACATTTTGATTTTGATTTAAAAGCAACGTTAAAAAGTGTTGGTCTCATGTTTCATGATCTGAAATAAAAGATCACAGAAATGTACCATACGCACAAAAAGCTTAATTCTCTCAAAATGTTTCGCACAAATTTGTTTACATCCCTGTCAGTGAGCATTTCTCTTTTTGCCAAGATAATCCATCCACCTGACAGGTGTAGCATGTCAAGACGCTGATTAAAACAGCATGATCGTTACACAGGTGCGCCTTGTGCTGGGGGACAGTAAAAAGGCCGCTTTAAAATGTGCAGTTGTCGTCACACAACACAACGCCCACAGATGACAGTGGTTTTGAGGTGCACTGAGCATGCTGAAGGCAGGAATGTTCACCAGAGCTGTTGCCAGAGGATTTCGTGTTAATTTCTTTACCACAAGCTGCCGCCAACGTAATTTTAGAGGAATTTGGAAGTAACGTCAAACCGGCCTCACAACTGCAGACCACGTGAACGGCTTGGTGTGGGCGAGCAGTTTGCTGACGACAACGTTGTGAAACAGAGCGCCCGTGGTGGCGGTGGGGTTATGGTGACGGGCAGGCATGAGCTACGGACAACGTTGTGAAACAGAGCGCCCCGTGGTGGCGGTGGGGTTATGGTGACGGGCAGGCATGAGCTACGGACAACGTTGTCTCTTACTGTTCTAGTAGCTGGTAGTATCTGGCCTGTGTCTCTGTCTTACTGTTCTAGTAGCTGGTAGTATCTGGTCTCTCTCTTACTGTTCTAGTAGCTGGTAGTATCTGGTCTCTCTCTTACTGTTCTAGTAGCTGGTAGTATCTGGTCTCTCTCTCTCTTACTGTTCTAGTAGCTGGTAGTATCTGGTCTCTCTCTTACTGTTCTAGTAGCTGGTAGTATCTGGCCTCTCTCTCTCTTACTGTTCTAGTAGCTGGTAGTATCTGGTCTCTCTTTTACTGTTCTAGTAGCTGGTAGTATCTGGTCTTCTCTGGTAGTATCTCTCTTTTACTGTTCTAGTAGCTGGTAGTATCTGGCCTGTGTCTCTTACTGTTCTAGTAGCTGGTAGTATCTGGTCTCTCTCTCTTACTGTTCTAGTAGCTGGTAGTATCTGGTCTCTCTCTTACTGTTCTAGTAGCTGGTAGTATCTGGTCTCTCTCTTACTGTTCTAGTAGCTGGTAGTATCTGGTCTCTCTCTCTCTTACTGTTCTAGTAGCTGGTAGTATCTGGTCTCTCTCTCTCTTACTGTTCTAGTAGCTGGTAGTATCTGGTCTCTCTCTCTTACTGTTCTAGTAGCTGGTAGTATCTGGCCTCTCTCTCTTACTGTTCTAGTAGCTGGTAGTATCTGGTCTCTCTCTCTCTTACTGTTCTAGTAGCTGGTAGTATCTGGTCTCTCTCTTACTGTTCTAGTAGCTGGTAGTATCTGGTCTCTCTCTTACTGTTCTAGTAGCTGGTAGTATCTGGTCTCTCTCTTACTGTTCTAGTAGCTGGTAGTATCTGGCCTGTGTCTCTTACTGTTCTAGTAGCTGGTAGTATCTGGTCTCTCTCTCTTACTGTTCTAGTAGCTGGTAGTATCTGGTCTCTCTCTCTCTTACTGTTCTAGTAGCTGGTAGTATCTGGTCTCTCTCTCTCTTACTGTTCTAGTAGCTGGTAGTATCTGGTCTCTCTCTCTCTCTTACTGTTCTAGTAGCTGGTAGTATCTGGTCTCTCTCTTACTGTTCTAGTAGCTGGTAGTATCTGGTCTCTCTCTTACTGTTCTAGTAGCTGGTAGTATCTGGCCTGTGTCTCTTACTGTTCTAGTAGCTGGTAGTATCTGGTCTCTCTCTCTCTCTTACTGTTCTAGTAGCTGGTAGTATCTGGTCTCTCTCTCTCTCTTACTGTCCTAGTAGCTGGTAGTATCTGGTCTCTCTCTTACTGTTCTAGTAGCTGGTAGTATCTGGTCTCTCTCTTACTGTTCTAGTAGCTGGTAGTATCTGGTCTCTCTCTCTCTTACTGTTCTAGTAGCTGGTAGTATCTGGTCTCTCTCTTACTGTTCTAGTAGCTGGTAGTGTCTGGTCTCTCTCTCTCTTACTGTTCTAGTAGCTGGTAGTATCTGGTCTCTCTCTCTCTTACTGTTCTAGTAGCTGGTAGTATCTGGTCTCTCTCTCTCTTACTGTTCTAGTAGCTGGTAGTATCTGGTCTCTCTCTCTCTTACTGTTCTAGTAGCTGGTAGTATCTGGTCTCTCTCTCTCTTACTGTTCTAGTAGCTGGTAGTATCTGGTCTCTCTCTTACTGTTCTAGTAGCTGGTAGTATCTGGTCTCTCTCTCTTACTGTTCTAGTAGCTGGTAGTATCTGGTCTCTCTCTTACTGTTCTAGTAGCTGGTAGTATCTGGTCTCTCTCTTACTGTTCTAGTAGCTGGTAGTATCTGGTCTCTCTCTCTCTTACTGTTCTAGTAGCTGGTAGTATCTGGTCTCTCTCTCTCTCTTACTGTTCTAGTAGCTGGTAGTATCTGGCCTGTGTCTCTTACTGTTCTAGTAGCTGGTAGTATCTGGCCTGTGTCTCTTACTGTTCTAGTAGCTGGTAGTATCTGGCCTCTTTCTTACTGTTCTAGTAGCTGGTAGTATCTGGTCTCTCTCTCTCTTACTGTTCTAGTAGCTGGTAGTATCTGGCCTCTTTCTTACTGTTCTAGTAGCTGGTAGTATCTGGTCTCTCTCTCTCTCTTACTGTCCTAGTAGCTGGTAGTATCTGGTCTCTCTCTTACTGTTCTAGTAGCTGGTAGTATCTGGTCTCTCTCTCTCTTACTGTTCTAGTAGCTGGTAGTATCTGGTCTCTCTCTCTCTTACTGTTCTAGTAGCTGGTAGTATCTGGTCTCTCTCTCTCTCTTACTGTTCTAGTAGCTGGTAGTATCTGGTCTCTCTCTTACTGTTCTAGTAGCTGGTAGTATCTGGTCTCTCTCTCTTACTGTTCTAGTAGCTGGTAGTATCTGGTCTCTCTCTTACTGTTCTAGTAGCTGGTAGTATCTGGTCTCTCTCTTACTGTTCTAGTAGCTGGTAGTATCTGGTCTCTCTCTCTCTTACTGTTCTAGTAGCTGGTAGTATCTGGTCTCTCTCTCTCTCTTACTGTTCTAGTAGCTGGTAGTATCTGGCCTGTGTCTCTTACTGTTCTAGTAGCTGGTAGTATCTGGCCTGTGTCTCTTACTGTTCTAGTAGCTGGTAGTATCTGGCCTCTTTCTTACTGTTCTAGTAGCTGGTAGTATCTGGTCTCTCTCTCTCTCTTACTGTTCTAGTAGCTGGTAGTATCTGGCCTCTTTCTTACTGTTCTAGTAGCTGGTAGTATCTGGTCTCTCTCTCTCTCTTACTGTCCTAGTAGCTGGTAGTATCTGGTCTCTCTCTTACTGTTCTAGTAGCTGGTAGTATCTGGTCTCTCTCTCTTACTGTTCTAGTAGCTGGTAGTATCTGGTCTCTCTCTCTCTTACTGTTCTAGTAGCTGGTAGTATCTGGTCTCTCTCTCTCTTACTGTTCTAGTAGCTGGTAGTATCTGGTCTCTCTCTCTCTCTTACTGTTCTAGTAGCTGGTAGTATCTGGTCTCTCTCTCTCTCTTACTGTTCTAGTAGCTGGTAGTATCTGGCCTCTCTCTCTTACTGTTCTAGTAGCTGGTAGTATCTACCTACACCTGTTCTCTCTCTCTTACTGTTCTAGTAGCTGGTAGTATCTGGTCTCTCTCTCTTACTGTTCTAGTAGCTGGTAGTATCTGGCCTCTCTCTCTCTTACTGTTCTAGTAGCTGGTAGTATCTGGTCTCTCTCTCTCTTACTGTTCTAGTAGCTGGTAGTATCTGGTCTCTCTCTCTCTTACTGTTCTAGTAGCTGGTAGTATCTGGTCTCTCTCTCTCTTACTGTTCTAGTAGCTGGTAGTATCTGGTCTCTCTCTCTCTTACTGTTCTAGTAGCTGGTAGTATCTGGTCTCTCTCTTACTGTTCTAGTAGCTGGTAGTATCTGGTCCTCTCTCTCTTACTGTTCTAGTAGCTGGTAGTATCTGGCCTGTGTCTCTCTTACTGTTCTAGTAGCTGGTAGTATCTGGTCTCTCTCTCTTACTGTTCTAGTAGCTGGTAGTATCTGGCCTCTCTCTCTCTTACTGTTCTAGTAGCTGGTAGTATCTGGTCTCTCTCTCTCTTACTGTTCTAGTAGCTGGTAGTATCTGGCCTGTGTCTCTTACTGTTCTAGTAGCTGGTAGTATCTGGTCTCTCTCTCTCTTACTGTTCTAGTAGCTGGTAGTATCTGGTCTCTCTCTTACTGTTCTAGTAGCTGGTAGTATCTGGTCTCTCTCTCTCTTACTGTTCTAGTAGCTGGTAGTATCTGGTCTCTCTCTCTCTCTTACTGTTCTAGTAGCTGGTAGTATCTGGCCTCTCTCTCTCTTACTGTTCTAGTAGCTGGTAGTATCTGGCCTCTCTCTCTTACTGTTCTAGTAGCTGGTAGTATCTGGTCTCTCTCTCTCTCTCTTACTGTTCTAGTAGCTGGTAGTATCTGGTCTCTCTCTCTCTCTTACTGTTCTAGTAGCTGGTAGTATCTGGTCTCTCTCTCTCTCTTACTGTTCTAGTAGCTGGTAGTATCTGGTCTCTCTCTCTCTTACTGTTCTAGTAGCTGGTAGTATCTGGTCTCTCTCTTACTGTTCTAGTAGCTGGTAGTATCTGGCCTCTCTCTCTTACTGTTCTAGTAGCTGGTAGTATCTGTTCTCTCTCTCTTACTGTTCTAGTAGCTGGTAGTATCTGGTCTCTCTCTCTCTTACTGTTCTAGTAGCTGGTAGTATCTGGTCTCTCTCTTACTGTTCTAGTAGCTGGTAGTATCTGGTCTCTCTCTCTCTTACTGTTCTAGTAGCTGGTAGTATCTGGTCTCTCTCTCTCTCTTACTGTTCTAGTAGCTGGTAGTATTTGGTCTCTCTCTTACTGTTCTAGTAGCTGGTAGTATCTGGCCTCTCTCTCTTACTGTTCTAGTAGCTGGTAGTATCTGGTCTCTCTCTCTCTTACTGTTCTAGTAGCTGGTAGTATCTGGCCCTCCTCTCTCTCTTACTGTTCTAGTAGCTGGTAGTATCTGGTCTCTCTCTTACTGTTCTAGTAGCTGGTAGTATCTGGTCTCTCTCTCTCTTACTGTTCTAGTAGCTGGTAGTATCTGGTCTCTCTCTCTTACTGTTCTAGTAGCTGGTAGTATCTGGGCTCTCTCTCTCTTACTGTTCTAGTAGCTGGTAGTATCTGGTCTCTCTCTCTCTCTTACTGTTCTAGTAGCTGGTAGTATCTGGTCTCTCTCTTACTGTTCTAGTAGCTGGTAGTATCTGGTCTCTCTCTTACTGTTCTAGTAGCTGGTAGTATCTGGTCTCTCTCTCTTACTGTTCTAGTAGCTGGTAGTATCTGGTCTCTCTCTCTCTCTTACTGTTCTAGTAGCTGGTAGTATCTGGCCTGTGTCTCTTACTGTTCTAGTAGCTGGTAGTATCTGGCCTGTGTCTCTTACTGTTCTAGTAGCTGGTAGTATCTGGCCTCTTTCTTACTGTTCTAGTAGCTGGTAGTATCTGGTCTCTCTCTCTCTTACTGTTCTAGTAGCTGGTAGTATCTGGCCTCTTTCTTACTGTTCTAGTAGCTGGTAGTATCTGGTCTCTCTCTCTTACTGTTCTAGTAGCTGGTAGTATCTGGTCTCTCTCTCTCTCTTACTGTTCTAGTAGCTGGTAGTATCTGGTCTCTCTCTCTTACTGTTCTAGTAGCTGGTAGTATCTGGCCTCTCTCTCTTACTGTTCTAGTAGCTGGTAGTATCTACCTACACCTGTTCTCTCTCTTACTGTTCTAGTAGCTGGTAGTATCTGGCCTCTCTCTCTCTTACTGTTCTAGTAGCTGGTAGTATCTGGTCTCTCTCTCTCTTACTGTTCTAGTAGCTGGTAGTATCTGGTCTCTCTCTCTTACTGTTCTAGTAGCTGGTAGTATCTGGCCTCTCTCTCTCTTACTGTTCTAGTAGCTGGTAGTATCTGGTCTCTCTCTCTTACTGTTCTAGTAGCTGGTAGTATCTGGCCTGTGTCTCTTACTGTTCTAGTAGCTGGTAGTATCTGGTCTCTCTCTCTTACTGTTCTAGTAGCTGGTAGTATCTGGTCTCTCTCTTACTGTTCTAGTAGCTGGTAGTATCTGGTCTCTCTCTCTCTTACTGTTCTAGTAGCTGGTAGTATCTGGTCTCTCTCTCTCTTACTGTTCTAGTAGCTGGTAGTATCTGGCCTCTCTCTCTCTTACTGTTCTAGTAGCTGGTAGTATCTGGTCTCTCTCTTACTGTTCTAGTAGCTGGTAGTATCTGGTCTCTCTCTCTCTCTCTTACTGTTCTAGTAGCTGGTAGTATCTGGTCTCTCTCTCTCTTACTGTTCTGGTAGCTGGTAGTATCTGGTCTCTCTCTCTCTCTTACTGTTCTAGTAGCTGGTAGTATCTGGTCTCTCTCTCTCTCTTACTGTTCTAGTAGCTGGTAGTATCTGGTCTCTCTCTCTCTTACTGTTCTAGTAGCTGGTAGTATCTGGTCTCTCTCTCTTACTGTTCTAGTAGCTGTAGTATCTACCTACACCTGGTCTCTCTCTTACTGTTCTAGTAGCTGGTAGTATCTGGTCTCTCTCTCTCTTACTGTTCTAGTAGCTGGTAGTATCTGGCCTCTTTCTTACTGTTCTAGTAGCTGGTAGTATCTGGTCTCTCTCTCTCTTACTGTTCTAGTAGCTGGTAGTATTTGGTCTCTCTCTTACTGTTCTAGTAGCTGGTAGTATCTGGCTCTCTCTCTCTTACTGTTCTAGTAGCTGGTAGTATCTGGTCTCTCTCTCTCTTACTGTTCTAGTAGCTGGTAGTATCTGGTCTCTCTCTCTCTTACTGTTCTAGTAGCTGGTAGTATCTGGTCTCTCTCTTACTGTTCTAGTAGCTGGTAGTATCTGGTCTCTCTCTCTTACTGTTCTAGTAGCTGGTAGTATCTGGTCTCTCTCTCTTACTGTTCTAGTAGCTGGTAGTATCTGGTCTCTCTCTCTTACTGTTCTAGTAGCTGGTAGTATCTGGTCTCTCTCTTACTGTTCTAGTAGCTGGTAGTATCTGGTCTCTCTCTTACTGTTCTAGTAGCTGGTAGTATCTGGTCTCTCTCTCTCTTACTGTTCTAGTAGCTGGTAGTATCTGGCCTCTCTCTCTTACTGTTCTAGTAGCTGGTAGTATCTGGTCTCTCTCTCTCTTACTGTTCTAGTAGCTGGTAGTATCTGGTCTCTCTCTCTCTTACTGTTCTAGTAGCTGGTAGTATCTGGCCTCTCTCTCTCTTACTGTTCTAGTAGCTGGTAGTATCTGGTCTCTCTCTCTCTTACTGTTCTAGTAGCTGGTAGTATCTGGTCTCTCTCTCTCTTACTGTTCTAGTAGCTGGTAGTATCTGGCCTCTTTCTTACTGTTCTAGTAGCTGGTAGTATCTGGTCTCTCTCTCTCTTACTGTTCTAGTAGCTGGTAGTATCTGGTCTCTCTCTCTTACTGTTCTAGTAGCTGGTAGTATCTGGTCTCTCTTACTGTTCTAGTAGCTGGTAGTATCTGGTCTCTCTCTCTCTTACTGTTCTAGTAGCTGGTAGTATCTGGTCTCTCTCTTACTGTTCTAGTAGCTGGTAGTATCTGGTCTCTCTCTTACTGTTCTAGTAGCTGGTAGTATCTGGTCTCTCTCTCTCTCTTACTGTTCTAGTAGCTGGTAGTATCTGGTCTCTCTCTCTCTCTTACTGTTCTAGTAGCTGGTAGTATCTGGTCTCTCTCTTACTGTTCTAGTAGCTGGTAGTATCTGGTCTCTCTCTCTCTCTTACTGTTCTAGTAGCTGGTAGTATCTGGTCTCTCTCTCTCTTACTGTTCTAGTAGCTGGTAGTATCTGGTCTCTCTCTCTCTTACTGTTCTAGTAGCTGGTAGTATCTGGTCTCTCTCTCTCTTACTGTTCTAGTAGCTGGTAGTATCTGGTCTCTCTCTCTCTCTTACTGTTCTAGTAGCTGGTAGTATCTGGCCTCTCTCTCTTACTGTTCTAGTAGCTGGTAGTATCTGGCTCTCTCTCTTACTGTTCTAGTAGCTGGTAGTATCTGGTCTCTCTCTCTCTCTCTTACTGTTCTAGTAGCTGGTAGTATCTGGTCTCTCTCTCTCTCTCTTACTGTTCTAGTAGCTGGTAGTATCTGGTCTCTCTCTCTTACTGTTCTAGTAGCTGGTAGTATCTGGTCTCTCTCTCTCTCTTACTGTTCTAGTAGCTGGTAGTATCTGGCCTCTCTCTCTCTTACTGTTCTAGTAGCTGGTAGTATCTGGCCTCTCTCTCTTACTGTTCTAGTAGCTGGTAGTATCTACGTACACCTGTTCTCTCTCTCTTACTGTTCTAGTAGCTGGTAGTATCTGGTCTCTCTCTCTCTTACTGTTCTAGTAGCTGGTAGTATCTGGCCTCTCTCTCTCTTACTGTTCTAGTAGCTGGTAGTATCTGGTCTCTCTCTTACTGTTCTAGTAGCTGGTAGTATCTGGCCTCTTTCTTACTGTTCTAGTAGCTGGTAGTATCTGGTCTCTCTCTTACTGTTCTAGTAGCTGGTAGTATCTGGCCTCTTTCTTACTGTTCTAGTAGCTGGTAGTATCTGGTCTCTCTCTCTCTCTTACTGTTCTAGTAGCTGGTAGTATCTGGCCTCTCTCTCTCTCTTACTGTTCTAGTAGCTGGTAGTATCTGGCCTGTGTCTCTTACTGTTCTAGTAGCTGGTAGTATCTGGTCTCTCTCTCTCTTACTGTTCTAGTAGCTGGTAGTATCTGGTCTCTCTCTCTCTCTTACTGTTCTAGTAGCTGGTAGTATCTGGTCTCTCTCTCTTACTGTTCTAGTAGCTGGTAGTATCTGGGCTCTCTCTCTCTTACTGTTCTAGTAGCTGGTAGTATCTGGTCTCTCTCTCTTACTGTTCTAGTAGCTGGTAGTATCTGGTCTCTCTCTCTCTTACTGTTCTAGTAGCTGGTAGTATCTGGTCTCTCTCTTACTGTTCTAGTAGCTGGTAGTATCTGGTCTCTCTCTCTTACTGTTCTAGTAGGTGGTAGTATCTGGTCTCTCTCTCTCTTACTGTTCTAGTAGCTGGTAGTATCTGGCCTCTCTCTCTTACTGTTCTAGTAGCTGGTAGTATCTGGTCTCTCTCTCTCTTACTGTTCTAGTAGCTGGTAGTATCTGGTCTCTCTCTCTCTTACTGTTCTAGTAGCTGGTAGTATCTGGCCTCTCTCTCTCTTACTGTTCTAGTAGCTGGTAGTATCTGGTCTCTCTCTCTCTTACTGTTCTAGTAGCTGGTAGTATCTGGTCTCTCTCTCTCTTACTGTTCTAGTAGCTGGTAGTATCTGGCCTCTTTCTTACTGTTCTAGTAGCTGGTAGTATCTGGTCTCTCTCTCTCTTACTGTTCTAGTAGCTGGTAGTATCTGGTCTCTCTCTCTTACTGTTCTAGTAGCTGGTAGTATCTGGTCTCTCTCTCTCTTACTGTTCTAGTAGCTGGTAGTATCTGGCTCTCTCTCTCTTACTGTTCTAGTAGCTGGTAGTATCTGGTCTCTCTCTTACTGTTCTAGTAGCTGGTAGTATCTGGTCTCTCTCTTACTGTTCTAGTAGCTGGTAGTATCTGGCCTCTCTCTCTTACTGTTCTAGTAGCTGGTAGTATCTGGTCTCTCTCTCTTACTGTTCTAGTAGCTGGTAGTATCTGGCCTGTGTCTCTTACTGTTCTAGTAGCTGGTAGTATCTGGCCTGTGTCTCTTACTGTTCTAGTAGCTGGTAGTATCTGGTCTCTCTCTCTCTTACTGTTCTATTAGCTGGTAGTATCTGGTCTCTCTCTCTCTCTTACTGTTCTATTAGCTGGTAGTATCTGGCCTGTGTCTCTTACTGTTCTAGTAGCTGGTAGTATCTGGTCTCTCTCTCTTACTGTTCTAGTAGCTGGTAGTATCTGGCCTGTGTCTCTTACTGTTCTAGTAGCTGGTAGTATCTGGCCTGTGTCTCTTACTGTTCTAGTAGCTGGTAGTATCTGGCCTGTGTCTCTTACTGTTCTAGTAGCTGGTAGTATCTGGCCTGTGTCTCTTACTGTTCTAGTAGCTGGTCATATCTGGCCTGTGTCTCTCTCTCTGCCGTCGTCGCTCTGTCCTTCTCCAGCACTGCGTTGTCCGCGTCTCACGGAGGTTCCTAGAGGACAGACAGAAGCAGTAAGAATTAAAACAGAATTAATAAACAATCAACTTTATGTAAAAAAATATATAATTTTAAAGTCTCCCAATCAAACTGGCTCAAATGACACCTATGGGTCCTAGTCAAAAGTAGTGCACTATCGAATAGGGTGCATAGCGCGCTACTTTCAACAAGGGCACTAAATAGGGAATAAGGTGCATTTTTAAGGGCACCGATTCACACAATTTGTTGAATTTCTGAATACATGGTCTGAGTAAAGTACAGTACTGTATTCAGAACACAGTGAAAGAGTTCCCTCTAGTGGACACGGGCGGCATCTCTATCATCTCACCTGTTCTCTCTCTACATGGTCTGAGTAAAGTACAGTACTGTATTCAGAACACAGTGAAAGAGTTCCCTCTAGTGGACACGGGCGGCATCTCTATCATCTCACCTGTTCTCTCTCTGGTACATCTCTATCATCTCACCTGTTCTCTCTCTGGTACATCTCTATCATCTCACCTGTTCTCTCTCTACATGGTCTGAGTAATGTACAGTACTGTATTCAGAACACAGTGAAAGAGTTCATCTCTATAATCTCACCTGTTCTCTCTCTGCTTCATCTCTATAATCTCACCTGTTCTCTCTCTCTCTCTCTCTCTCTCTCTCTCTCTCTCTGGTACATCTCTATCATCTCACCTGTTCTCTCTCTGGTACATCTCTATCATCTCACCTGTTCTCTCTCTACATGGTCTGAGTAAAGTACAGTACTGTATTCAGAACACAGTGAAAGAGTTCCTCTAGTGGACACGGGCGGCATCTCTATCATCTCACCTGTTCTCTCTCTGGTACATCTCTATCATCTCACCTGTTCTCTCTCTGGTACATCTCTATCATCTCACCTGTTCTCTCTCTGGTACATCTCTATCATCTCACCTGTTCTCTCTCTGGTACATCTCTATCATCTCACCTGTTCTCTCTCTGGTACATCTCTATCATCTCACCTGTTCTCTCTCTGGTACATCTCTATCATCTCACCTGTTCTCTCTCTGGTACATCTCTATCATCTCACCTGTTCTCTCTCTCTCTGGTACATCTCTATAATCTCACCTGTTCTCTCTCTCTCTCTCTCTCTCTCTCTCTGGTTCATCTCTATAATCTCACCTGTTCTCTCTCTCTCTCTCTCTCTGGTTCATCTCTATAATCTCACCTGTTCTCTCTCTCTCTGGCACATCTCTATAATCTCACCTGTTCTCTCTCTCTCTGGTTAATCTCTATAATCTCACCTGTTCTCTCTCTCTCTGGTACATCTCTATAATCTCACCTGTTCTCTCTCTCTCTGGCACATCTCTATAATCTCACCTGTTCTCTCTCTCTCTGGTACATCTCTATAATCTCACCTGTTCTCTCTCTCTCTGGTACATCTCTATCATCTCACCTGTTCTCTCTCTCTCTCTCTCTCTGGTATATCTCTATAATCTCACCTGTTCTCTCTCTCTCTGGTTCATCTCTATAATCTCACCTGTTCTCTCTCTCTCTCTGGTACATCTCTATAATCTATAATCTCACCTGTTCTCTCTCTCTCTCTCTCTCTGGTTCATCTCTATAATCTCACCTGTTCTCTCTCTCTCTGGTACATCTCTATAATCTCACCTGTGTCTCTCTCTCTGGTACATCTCTATAATCTCACCTGTTCTCTCTCTCTCTCTCTGGTACATCTCTATAATCTCACCTGTTCTCTCTCTCTCTCTCTGGTACATCTCTATAATCTCACCTGTTCTCTCTCTGGTACATCTCTATAATCTCACCTGTTCTCTCTCTCTCTCTGGTACATCTCTATAATCTCACCTGTTCTCTCTCTGGTACATCTCTATAATCTCACCTGTTCTCTCTCTCTCTGGTTCATCTCTATAATCTCACCTGTTCTCTCTCTCTCTCTCTCTCTCTCTGGTACATCTCTATAATCTCACCTGTTCTCTCTCTCTCTGGTACATCTCTATAATCTCACCCGTTCTCTCTCTCTCTCTGGTACATCTCTATAATCTCACCTGTTCTCTCTCTCTCTCTCTCTCTCTCTGGTACATCTCTATAATCTCACCTGTTCTCTCTCTCGTACATCTCCTTTGAGGTCCTCTGCAGGCTATCGATCTCCTGGCTGGTCTTCAGGCAGAATGTTCTCCAGTTCCTCAGCAAGTTTATTCTCGTACTCTGTCTTGTAGTGGTCTCTGTGGAAAAAACATTATATTATACCTGATTGTAGCCATCCTTTGCCTTGATGACAGCTTTGCACACTCTTGGCATTCTCTCAACCAGCTTAATGAGGTAATCACCTGGAATGCATTTCAATTAACAGGTGTGCTTTGTTAAATTGTGGAATTTATATAATTTCTTTCCTTCTTCATGCTTTTGAGCCAATCAGTTGTGTTGTGACAAGATAGGGGTGGTATACAGAAGATAGCCCTATTTGGTAAAAGACCAAGTCCATATTATGGCAAGAACAGCTCAAATAAGCAGAGAGAAACGACAGTCCATCATTACTTTAAGACATGAAGGTCAATCAATATGGAACATTTCAAGAACTTTGACAGTTTCTTCAAGTGCAGCCGCAAAAACCAAGCCCTGTGATGAAACTGGCTCTCATGAGGACCACCGCAGCAATGGAAGACCCAGAGTTCCCTCTGCTGCTGAGGATAAGTTCATTAGAGTTCCCTCTGCGGCAGAGGATAAGTTAATTAGAGTTACCAGCCTCAGAAATGGCAGCCCAAATAAATGCTTCACTGTTCAGAGGAGACTGCGTGAATCAGACCTTCATGGTCGAATTGCTGCAAATAAGCCACTACTAAAAGACACCGATAAGAAGAAGAGACTTGCTTGGACCAAGAAACACGAGCAATGGACATTAGACCGGAGGAAACATGTCCTTCGGTCTGAGAGTCCAAATATGAGATTTTGGTTCCAACCGCCGTGTCTTCGTGAGATGCAGAGTAGTTGAACAAATGATCTCTGCATGTGTGGTTCCCACCGTGAAGCATGGAGGAGGAGGTGTTATGGTGCTTTGCTGGTGACAATGTCAGTGGTTTATTTAGAATTCAAGGCATATTTAACCAGCATGGCTACTACAGCATTCTGCAACAATACACCATCCCATCTGGTTTGGGCTTAGTGGGACTATCATTTGTTTTTCAACAGGACAATGACCCAACACACCTCCAGGCTGTGTAAGGGCTATTTGACCAAGAAGGAGAGTGATGGAGTGCTGCATCAGATGACCTGGCCTCCACAATCCCCCGGCCTCAACCCAAGTGAGATGGTTTGGGATGAGTTGGACCTCAGAGTGAAATAAAAGCAGCGAACAAGTGCTCAGCATATGTGGGGACTCCTTCAAGACTGTTGGAAAAGCATTCCAGGTGAAGTTGGTTGAGAGAATGCCAAGAGTGTGCAAAGCTGTCATCAAAGAAAAGGGTGGCTACGTGGAAGAAACTAATGTTTTGTTTAACACTATTTTGGTTACTACATGATTCCATATGTGTTATTTCATAGTTTTGATGTCTTCACTATTATTATATAATGTAGAAAATAGCAAAAATAAAGAAAAACCCTTGAATGAATTAGGCGGAGTACTGATATAGAAGGGTTAGGGAGGAGTACTGACCCAGAAGGGTTAGGGAGGAGTACTGACCTAGAAGGGTTAGGGAGGGGTACTGACCTAGGGGGTTAGGGAGGGGTACTGACCTTGGAGGGCGGGGAGGGTACTGACCCAGAAGGGGGAGGAGTACTGACCCAGAAGGGGGTTAGGGAGGAGTACTGACCCAGAAGGGTTAGGGAGGGTACTGATATAGAAGGGTTAGGGAGGGGTACTGACCCAGAAGGGTTAGGGAGGGTACTGATATAGAAGGGTTGGGGAGGGGTACTGACCCAGAAGGGTTAGGGAGGGGTACTGACCCAGAAGGGTTGGGAGGGGTACAGAAGGGTTAGGGTTAGGGAGGTACTGATATAGAAGGGTTAGGGAGGGGTACTGATATAGAAGGGTTGGGGAGGGGTACTGATATAGAAGGGTTAGGGAGGGGTACTGACCCAGAAGGGTTAGGGAGGGGTACTGATATAGAAGGGTTAGGGAGGGGTACTGACCCAGAAGGGTTAGGGAGGGGTACTGATATAGAAGGGTTAGGGAGGGGTACTGATATAGAAGGGTTAGGGAGGGGTACTGATATAGAAGGG